>NC_092744.1:120091660-120391660 GCF_047496795.1 Chiloscyllium punctatum | reverse complement strand
ATCACAAAGAGCAGAGTTCCCAGAACTGATCCCTGCAGAAAATCCCTGGTCACCGAGCTCCTGGCTGAGTACTTTCTATCTATAACTACACTCTGTCTTTTATGGGCCAGCCAATTCTGTATCCGGAGAGCCAGATTTCCCTTATCCCATGCCTCCTTACTTTCTGCATGAACCTACTGTATCAAATGACTTGCAAAAATCCAAATACACCATATCCACTACTCTGCCTTCATCAATGTGTTTTTTTTCACATCCTAAAAAAAAATCAATAAGACTTATAAGGCATGATCTGCTCCTCACAAAGGCATGCTGACTGCCTCTAATCAAACTCTGGTTTTCCAAGTAAGCATAAATCGTGTCTCTCAAATCATCTCCAAAACTTTGCCCATCACTGGCGTAAGACTGATTGGCCTCTAATTCCCAGGATTATCCCTATTCCCTTTCCTGAACAAGGGAATAACATTTGCCAACCTTTTATCATCTGGCACAAATCCAGTGGACAGTGAGGATACAAAGATCATCACAAAACACACAGCAACCTCTTTTCTCGTTTCCTGTGCTATCCTAGGTTATATCCCATCTGGCCAACAAGATTTATCTATCCTTGTGTTTCTCATAATTATCAGCACATCCTCCTGTTCTAGCATATAGGACTGTTTCACGCTGTACCCAAAAACGTGAAAGGCCCTCTCAGTACTAAATACTGAAGCAAGGCATCCATTAAGAACCTCCGCTACCTCCTCCGACTCCTGGTGCAAGTTCCCTCCACTATCCTGATGGGTCCGACCCTCACTCAGGCCATCATCTTGCTCCTCACATAAGTGTAGAATATCTTAAGATTTACTTTACTCCTACCTGCCAAGTCTTTTTCATGCCCGCTTCTCGCTCTCCTGAGATTATTTTTCACTTCCTTCCTGACTACCTTGTAACCCTCTAGACCCCTGTCTGATCCTTGCCTACTTAACCTAAATTCATCTTCCTCCTTCCTGTTGACATATTCTGCGTCCACTGACACAATGGAGATATGGAGCTGTAAATGGATGGGAGCTACACATCCTGTCACTTCCAGCAAGGGCTGCAAGTTTCCCCACGCTGGGCAGTGATCTAACACAGTGTTACAGAACAATGCACTGGGGCAGTGTACACTGCTCTACATGCTGGGCGGGTAACTGCTCCTGGTTTACAGATCTATTCCCTGGGGTTGCGTACACTGCTGTACATGCTGGGAGGATCAATGCTCCAAGTTTACAGATCAATGCACTGGGGTGGTGTACACAGCTCTACATGTTGGGTGGGTAACTGTTCCTGTATTAAACATCAATGCACTGGAGTGATGTACATAGGTCGACATGCTGGAAGTGTAACAGCTCCGGGTTTAAAGATCAATGCACTGGAGTGTTGTACAGAGCTCTACATGCTGGTAGGGTAAATGCTCCTGGTTTACATAACAATTCACTGCTGTTCAATGCATAGCTCCCAGTGCTGGAGAGGCAGTTCATGGACTGGTGTGGTCTGCACAGATTGCTGGGTTGTATTGAGCAGTACACTAGCCTGGTCTGAACACTGCTACATGCTGCACAGATCTATCATCTGGATCATGGTGTCTGATTCTGTGACGTGGATTTCAGCTGATTTGTCAGCACATTTACTTTATATGCATATTTTTGTTATTTGACCTTCTAAAGTACTACTCATCCAGTTAATCCCATTTGTCAGAGAGGAGCCACGTTACTGAACTTGTCGATCAAGTAATCATCCAGTTATAACATGAATATCCGTCCTTCTGTACCTTAACCCGGCCGTTGGAGCTCATATTCCTGAAACCCGGGGAAATCATTATGAAGCTCAGAAACAATGTGCAAAATGTATGGCTCGTGCTGTCCTGTACGTTCCGGCTGTGGGTCCCATTTGGCTCTCTAGTGTATGGAGAGCTGGCATTGTGAAGCTCAGAAACAATGAAATGGTGTCTACTAGGCTGTTCACTTCCCAGTGTGTCCCACGTGGTGCTCCATAGACAGGGAGGTGTGTGCTGCGCTGTTGTTCACTTCCCAGTGTGTCCCATGTGGTACCCCATGGACAGGGGTGTGCGTGTTCGACTGTAGCTCACTTCCCAGTGTGTCCCATGTGGTTCTCCATAGACAGAGAGGAGTGTGCTGCGCTGTTGTTCACTTCCCAGTGTGTCCCATGTGATACTCCATGGACGGGGTGTGTGTGTGCTGGGCTGTTGTTCACTTCCCAGTGTGTCCCATGTGATACTCCATGGACGGGGTGTGTGTGTGCTGGGCTGTTGTTCACTTCCCAGTGTGTCCCATGTGATACTCCATGGACGGGGTGTGTGTGTGCTGGGCTGTTGTTCACTTCCCAGTGTGTCCCACGTGGTGCTCCATAGACAGGGAGGTGTGTGCTACGCTGTTGTTCACTTCCCAGTGTGTCCCATCTGGTGCTTCATGGACACGGATGTGTGTGTGCTGGACTGTTGTTCCCTTCCCAGTGTGTCCCATGTGATACTCCATGGACAGGGGTGTGCGTGTTCGACTGTAGCTCACTTCCCAGTGTGTCCCATGTGTTTCTCCATAGACAGGGAGGTGTGTGCTGCGCTGTTGTTCACTCCGCAGTGTGTCCCATGTGGCGCTCCATGGGCAGGGGTGTGTGTGCTGGGCTGTTGTTCACTTCCTGGTATGCCCTATGTGGTGTCCATGTTGGACAGAGGTTCCAGCAACTTTAGACATGCCTTTGAACTTTGGACTGTGCATGTCCACTGAACCCCTGTGCTTATCCCTCTCAGATGATTGTGTGGTCAGAAACACGAGGAAAATCCTGGAGTATAATTGTAAAGGACCAGGCATCTACCTTGTAGCTGAGGGGTTTCTGACTAACTCCTGTTATTGAAAAGTTCATGGAGGTGCTGGGGATGGTTTGCTAGAGGTTGTGCTGTGACCCGCCTCAGACATTCAGGGAGACCTGAGGATTCGGTGACCCAACTCAGGATGGAGCATAGGGACTGTGGTTACAACATCTTTGTCTGTAAGATGAACAACAAATGGAGCAGAGGCTGCACAGAGAGGAAGATCTGAAACCAGGAGTTAGTGTGTGTGGGGAAAGAGATCTGCTGTATCCAGGAACGGCTTCCCAAGTTACATTTAACTCAGCAGTAGAGTGTGAGGGGACCCTGATTGAACAAGGAGCTGGTCTCAGAGTGGTTTCACTTTCTTCAACACGACCTGCAACTTCACACCAGGGGGAGGACGGTGCTGCCAGTGGCTGTTAGGGTCACTGTTCCATTCAGCTTCTATGATTCGGAATGTTCCAGGCAGGAGTGGGTGACAGCTCCATCATCTCCCAGTGTGTCGACGTCAACATCACCATTTGGAGTCGGAGGATATATATGGTGTTTGAGAGAAATGGAGTCCCTGGGAACATCAGGGAGATGGAGCAACACTTCTCGTGTCTGATCGGGTCAGAATGAACCATCCAGTACACACTGCATCACTAAGTCCTGTAATCTTTCTCCGTTTCAGTAATATACTGCCTGTCATTCTTTCTAACAAAAATGACAGACTATATATTACCTTAAATCCCATTTGCTAAACTTTTATCCATTGACTTTACCTGTCCATATCCAATTACAGACTTTCCACCTTCCCTTGATAATTTAGTTTCCATTTTATCTTAGTTTAATTGGTAATTTTAGTTACAGTACATTTGTTCCACTCCTCCCGATCATTGATACAGATTGTAAAGAGCTGTAGACTCAGCACTGGTCACTGTGTGACTCCACTGCTGGTGTTCTGTCAAACCGACTAAGGCTGATTTATCCGTAGTGCCTTCTTCCTGTCTGATAACCAGTCCTCCCCCAATTATGTGTAACACATTTGAAGGGCTGAATAAGAACGAGGAGCATCAGTTCGGCAATCCAGCCCCTCAGGCCTCTTCTGCCATTGAATACAATCATGGTTGATGTCATTGCGGTCTCAGTTCCACGTTCCTGTCCGCTCTCCATATTCCTTCATTTACTCAATATCCCTACTGCACTCTGGGGCAGTGAATTACACAGATTCCCAACCCTGTGAGAGAAGTAGGTTCTCCTCACCCCTGTTGCAATTCTCCCAGACCTCATCCTAAAACTGTGGTCTTAGAATCTTTCGAGATTGTCCCACATGAGGAAATACCAACTTCACATCTACATTGTAAATCACATTTAACATCGTACAGATCTCTGACATCTCCTCTCATTTTTCTGTACTCCAGGCAGAGTTGGCCTGAACTGCTCAATCTCTCTTCAAAGGAGAAACTTCTCATCTCTGGAATCAATCTAGTAAACCACTTCTTAACTGCCTCCATGGCAAATACATCCCTCCTACAGTCAGGTCACCAAGACTGCACACAGTACTCAGTTGCGATCTCACACCTCCCTCCCTTTATCATCCATTGTTTTAGAAATAAATGCCAAAGTTGCACTTGCCTTTCTCATTATCTGCTGTCCCTACATCGGAGTATTCTGTAGTATGGACGCGGACAGCCAGATCCCTCTGTACCTAATCATTCTGAAGTCTCTCTCCATTTGGATAATAATTTGTCTTTCTGCTACACCGATCCAAACGGATACACTTATACTTTTCCTTGTTCAGTTTCTTCTGTCAAATGTTGCCCCAACCTATCCATATACATTTTCTAACTTTCTTGCATCTTCATTGCAATTTCTCACCTGAGTTCGTGTCATCTATTAATTTGGTTATAACATGTTCTATCCTCTATATTGTAAATAGTTGGGGCCTGGAGACCAAGACATATGGTTTCCTAAATGTTGAATTTTGCTAAACAGAAAATGACCCGTATTTTTTCCATCTCACTGAATTTTGTTGCTTCACCAAGCCTGTATCCAAGCTGAAAAATTACTTTTAATCGTAAACGATCTTATTCTGCAGATTAATCATTCGTGCAGAGCTATTCAATGCCTTCTGGAAGTCCAAATATTTCATCTCTCGGATCCCCATGATCGAAATCATGTTGATTGTGATGGATTGTGGCTGGACTTTTCAAATTTCTTGTCATTAATTCCTGAATAATCGACTTTAACAATATTTCTTAAATGTCAACAGTTTTCTCACTACTATATATTCCATCGTGAAGGTGATAATTCTAAATTATTTCTTCTCTATAACCTCTTTGTTCGCTCCAATACCATATGATTGACACATGGCATGAAATGTCCTGCACTGATCGCTCTGTAAGAGGTCTGAGTCGCTGAATGGACTCATTCTCTTCCTTGTGCACAAACCCAATGGCTGATGTCTTTCTGGTGTGCCACGTCACCATCTTGATGGTCTGCCTGTCCTCTTCCTGTTGATGCGTAAGAATCGTGAGGGCTTATGCAATCTTCCTGTTGCTGTGTAACAGTTTGAGGGGCTGAAAAAAACTTCTCATATTCCTCCATCACAGGCTGGAGATACTGACTGGTCTCTCCTGATTCCCTGATATAGGACTGAGGGAATGATTGGCCTTCTTCTGTTCCCATACACCAGACACGTGAGGGAAACTTATTCCTCCTTTCCCATAAGAAATCTTATAGGTTGCATCCTTCTCCACTTCCCGTGCAACCGGCTCGATGGGACTGAATATCCTCCTGGTATCCCAGTGCATCAATCTCCTTTCCCTGTGTGACCTCTTCCAGTTCCTATGTTACAGACTTGAGGAGGCTAAATAGACTGATCCTATTGCTGCATAACAGGGTACTGGTGCTGCATGGCCTACTCTGGGCCCAGTGTTATCGACTCGAGGAGCTGACTGACCTCCTCCCGTAACTGTATATCAGGCTCCGGGGCTGAATATCCTCTTCCTGTTCTGGTGTAACAGTGTCAATATCCTTCGAGACACTACCTCCTAATAAATGTCAGAAGGCGCTAACCAAGAGAGTGCCCATGGACTGAAGCACTCTTGTCTCCATATCTGACATACAAAGACAAACCATTAATATAGTCTTTTTTCTGTATAAAGTCCTGAAGCTGAAAGTAACAAAAGAGGTCCCTCCCAGATACCTCATATTCCTGACACAGATGCTCAACATTCATCATGATCTCCCCATGAAAAAATTCTCCCAATCAGGTAACTCATCTGGACTCCCAAAGCCTAAAGCCAGAATCCATCAAGCCCGGCTGGAATCCTACCAATCCGACAATGGGTGTGAAAGCTGAAGTTTTTGTTTTGTAAAGTGCCCTCAACTTGTCACATCATTCTCCATGCTTTCACTTGTTATGGACAATCAGTTTCTGCAATTCTCCATAACAGTCCTCATCTTGTCCATGAACGACAGATTAATGAGGGGACAATTTGATTTTAAGGCCTAGATGTCCAGCCAAATTGACCATGGGTCCTGACAAGCCCAATCAGCCGCATCAGATAGCAAGGAACTTAGTTGGTATTTCTTAAAGTCTGGAAAGTCAACACGCCCCCATTCATTGTGGAAGCTGCAATTTGTCCAGCTTAATAGGAGGCCATCTGTGACACCAGATGAAAGATCAAAGCCAACTGTTAAGCCTCCGAGCGCCTGCCTTTGCAGCGTCAAAGGGAACATTGGCATGGGGTATCATAAACAAGGAAGGACATTCATTTGAACCAGAGCTAACCCAAACAGGATATTGGAAGATTCTGTCTTATCTTCTCGAGCAACTGCACGAGGTTAGCTTTATATAATTGATTGAAGGCTTGGATAATAAAAATACCTAAACCTCCTTGTCTGGAAGGGAATCAGATTCCACCCCAAGGTCGGGTATGCTAATAAGACCCCCAACAGGGATGGCCTCTGATTTCATAAAATTGATTTTATACCCTAAGAAAGATCCAAATAAATTAATCATTCGTATTAAACAGGACAGAGACATCATTGGGTTGCTTAGAAAGAAAGGAACGCCATCTGCTTAAAGGGTGATCTTACGCCTTCCTGATCCTACCTCCATGGCAGTGATATCGGCGTCCCTCCGGATGGCTTCTGCCAATGGCTCAATCATTAATGTAAATGGTAACAGTGAAAGGGGGCAACTTTGTTGACTGCCACTGTCAATACTAAAATTATCAGACCTTATACCATTAGTGAAATCAGCTCCTTTTTGGGTCACTATATAACACTGCCACCCACCTGGCAAAGACCCCTCCAAGACCAAACCATTCAAGGACATAAAAGTTGCACATCCACTCAATCCGGTCAAATGCTTTCTCTGCATCCAGGGAGACTACCGAGCCTGGAATCGAACCTTGCTGGCACACTGGAACCATATTTAGCACTCTTCTAATATTATCAGAGGACTTACTGCCCCTAATACAAATGGTCCTCTTTCACAATGGACCTTCAAAGCCAGCATTTTCAACAAAATTTTAAAGTCCACGTTTAATAATGATGTAGGCATATGCAATTCTCTGGGACTTTCCCTCTCTTGAGAATAAGAGAAATACTTCCTTCTTTCAGAGAGGATGGGAGGCAGTCCTGACTGTACGAATAATTGTACATATCCAACATTGGCCCAGCTAGCATGTCTATGAACTCTTTCTAAACCTCACTCCGAAAATCCATCTGTGCCGGGGGCTTGACCACTCTGGAGCAGCCTCATTGTCTCCTGTACCTCTCGGATTATCAGAGGTGCATTCTAAATAGGCCCCCTGCTCTGAACTTACACCTGGGAGGTTCAAGGTCTTAATAAAGGACTCCATCGTCGCCAATCAGTCCTCCCAGCCCGCTGACTGGAACAACCTAAAGTAGAACTTCCTGAACGCTGCATTAATATTTTTGGGATCGCAGGTGAAAATAGCAGCAATATTATTTCTGGTCAAGTATGCCTAATATCTACCTGGTTATCACCATGCTTGAATAACTTCTATTTTGCAAAAGAAATCGCTCTCTTTGCTGTCTGGGCGAGTGTAGCATTCAGAGAAATCTGGTGGGCTGTAATCTGCTGCAATTAAGTTACATACGGTCTGATAAAATATGGTGTCTCAGCTCTCTTCAACAGAGCCTCAAGCATACGCTGCTGCTCTCCCTTCTGCCGCTTCTGAGTCGTCGAGTAAGAAATAATCAAATCCCTTGTATAGGCTTTGGCAGTCTCCCAGAGCACCGTCGTATGACTGGCCGTACACAAGCTAATGTTCCAAAAAAATTTAAATTACCCCGAAAAATACTCAATGAATTTGCTATCCTTCAGGAGGAAAGGATTCACGTGCCAGTGCCGTGAGCCTGTCCCATCGCCACCATCCTTGACCTCCATGTACACTGCCACTTGATCATAAATGGCTATGTTCCCAATTATACAGGACAGCACCGAATTTAAAAAGACCAATGGGGCAAACAACATGTCAATCCTAGTCCAGCGTTTATGTGGGTTAGAAAAAAAGGTGAAGTCCCTATCTTCAGGGTGAAGACATCTCACACATCCACGAAGCCAGCTACCTGTTCATGTCCACCAGCTGCCTGGGTGGCGGGCAAATACCCGCAAAACCCCTCGACATGCTATCCACCTCGGGGTTTATACGTCAGTTAAAGTCTCCCCTTAATTGTACGACGTTGTACGATGATCCCCAAGGATCATCAACCTGGAGAGCCCATCTTTTTGAAATTTGAGGGGGTGTGCTGTGGGCAATATTAATCAAGGTCCCATATTCCTCTCCACTTTAAGGATCAGAGACCACCCATATTCATTCTTAACTTGTTCAAACAACTGAAGTGGAAGGTTCTTATGAATGAGTATTGCTACTCCTCTACTTGTTGAATTAAAGGATGAGAAAACACCTGGCTGAACCTTCCCTGCTGGAACTTTAAATGCTCCTTATCAGTCAGATGTGTTTCTTGCAGCAAGGTTACATCAACCATTTCCTTTTTAAGGCTTGAACGTATATATTTTTTTCTCTTAATCAGTGAATGACTCCCTTTAACATTCCAGGTGCACCATTTAAGCGAGGGGTTATCCATAACCATCCAAAGCCGCCATGACCCACTGGGAGAAGAAGCCCATTTATAGCCCGCCAAGTGAAAGTTGTAAACAGTTCGTATAAACATGAAAATATAATACAAAAACAACCAAATCAACACTTTAAACAACTACTTCGACCATGAACCAACAGAGAACACAAGTAAGCAGAGACTTTCCCCCTTGCCCACAGGGGGCGCTCATACAACGCACTAATCCCCCGTGGCTCTTCCTAGCTGAAGCCGCTCCCAACCCAGACAAAACAAAGTTAAAAAAAGTTACATGGGTCTTACAACAAGAAAATTGAAAGTTGGCATTCAACCCCAGCCCATCCATATTTTGACCCGAGGCAGTCCTGGTGAAATAAAATGTAACCACGCCACCTCCCCAACCCCCGTTCCCATTCCATACTAGGGAGAGAAACGAAAAGCAAATTATAGAAAAACACAAAGGATAATGGGAGGGGAGGAAGAAAGGAGGAGAGAGAAAAAGGAAAAATGGAACCTCCACATACTAAAAAAAACCCCAAAACGAGGGAAACCAGGCAAACCCCAGAGAAAACAAAGGGAACACATTTGTCCATATTATTTGAACCAGCCAGTCTGTTTTAATGAGTACCGGAACTCCTTTGCGTTTTCTAGTGAGTCAAAATTAAACACAGACCCTCCATGGCTGACACGTAATATTGCTGGATATCTTACCAAGTACATAATATTAACGTCCCTCAGCCTCCTTTTTGCCTTATCAAAGGCTTGCCTCTTGCGGATCACAGCCGTAGAAGGCTTTTGGAAAAAACATAATTCGTGATCCTTTGTAGATCAGAGCCTATGGATCCTTCCGCAGACGTCAAGAAGCTTCCAGCACCTGTTTTGCTCGATCGTGCTGGAGTTGCACTCGGACCGGGCAGGGATGCTGGTCCGATCTGGGCCTGTACACTGCAACCCGTAGGGACGGCTCGAGCCGCACCCAGGCTGCCTTGACTTTCAGTTTCAAAAATTGTGTGAGGCATTGTTCCAAGAAGCTGACGAGCTGGCTTCCTTGTTCCCGTTCCGGGAGCCTGATCAAGCTGATGTTCTTCTGACGGCTCCAATTTTCGATGTCGTCGACCTACTCTACACAGGTCTGTACCTAACGTTCCAGGGCTTGGACCGGACCCGCTGAGGATTCTGCCATGGTTTCCTAGCCGCGGTCCCTTCTTCCGCCTTCTCGATGTGTGGCCCAAGACGCTGGATCTCTTGGCCATGCTACTGCAGTTTGGCTGAGATCAGTTCCAGCATGGTCCTGGTCTCATCCACTGCTGAAGCAATCTTCTCTCACAGGCTCCTACACTTCGAGACCCGGCTCTGTTCCACAAATAATTAATCCCTGGGGCGTTCACAGAGGCCAACATCACAGCCGCGGGCGGATCGATTGTTGCAGTTCCCCGCTGATTGTGATTCTCATTGTCATTTTCCCTTACTCATTTTCCTTACTCACTTAAAATGGCCTAGAGTAATACTGGCCTAGAGTAAAACGAATCGATTTTACCCAATAAGGAAGAAAGAGAGGGTGAATGCAGCATTTTGTCTCGGTTCTGGTGCAAAGCTCAGCAGAGCAGAACGACTGGATCGCCGCCATCTTGGATGTCACCCAAATAATCACTGTTAACAAACTTTTTTTGAAATGGTTTGAAGATGTTTCTTGTAGGGGGAGACAATGGAGAACTATTGGATGCGATATATGTAGATATTCAGGTGGATGTTTCAGAGTTCAGGAAGTGAGTAGTAAATAAAATTGGACCAACGTAGTTCAGGGGTGACTTTTGCAAATGGAAAGGTAAAAGTGAAGTTGGCCTTCAGTTAACGGAAATGGAATATCGAAGTAAAGGCGTTCTGCACAGATTGCATGCAGTGTGGATGAGATTATATTTGTGTTCTGTACTGTTTCAAAGAATGAGAGGTGATCTCAGGGAAACGTAGAAAATTCACCCACAGCAGATTGACTAATACAGGGGCATGGAGAAGTGCAACAGGCAAAGTTAGGGGGGACACAAGATGTTCTACAAAAACATCAAGCTGAACAGAATAACCAGGGAAAAAATAGGACCCATTTCGAAACCAGGGTAATAATCAGTATGTGAAACTGGGGAACATTGATAGACTGTAACACGAGAGCTTCACACCTGTTTTAGTTGGGATAAGGAAGATGCAGGTACAGAATTCAAGAAGATGGACTGGGAAGCTCTCGAACAGTTTGATATAAGATGCAAGTTGGGATTGATGGTTTTGGATGATGTAAAGTCCAGATGAGTTGCATCGCAGGATGTTGTTGGAGACAAGAGAGGAAACGTCCTGACCTAATGTTTCAGTCGAATCTGACCACACGAGGGAGGTGCTAGAGGACTGGAGAACAGATATGGGGTCCCAAGTTACTGGAAAGGTGGTAGAGATAGACCAGTGTCTGGTTGTGTACCACAGCGAGAAGTGCAGTGTATCAAATTATTTGTGGTATTCATAAATGATGTAAATGTGAATGTGGAAGGGGTGGTGGGGGGTGGGGGCTGAGCGTAATAAGTAATTTTGTGTTTGACCCAAAGTTTGGCCAGGTAGTTAGCAGTGAGGAAGAAGGCCTTATGTTATAGGAAGATACAGGTGGAGTGGTCAGATGGTCAGATCAATGACAGATGGAATGGAACCCTGATAAATATGAGGTGATGCACTTTGTAAGAAGAAACCGGAGAGAGGAGAATTCAATGAATAGCAGAACACGAGGGACGTCAGAGGCTGTTTCTCCACACATCCGTGAATGTGACTGGACAGTGTAATAGCCCGTTAAGAAATCACACGGGACTGGAGGCATAGTGTTTACTCATCGAGGCGACATAATATAAGTTAAACATGCCATTGGTTAGGCAATAGATAGAATACTGTGTGCAGTTCTGGCAGCAACATTACAGGAAGTGCTTTGGTTTCTCAGTAACATCAGAAGCTATTGGAGTCTCCACAGATTTGGAAGCTTCAGTGGAAGTCTCCTGGCTGCAAGTCTCTCTAAATTTTCACTTAATTTGTTTTCCCTCCTCGATTGGAGAACTGCATCTGAGAATCTGAGTCTGATCTTTTCTTTATGCCAAATACGTGTTTATGGGATATTACTGTATCAAAACACTTAATTATTAATACGGTCTAGGCCAACGCCTTCAAATATTTTTGAATAGCTCTGCTGTCGTCCATAACACGTGACTCCTTCTCTTCCTGTGTAATTGGTTGGAGGCACTAAATGGGCTATCTGTACACTTCTCCAATAATTTCATTGAGCTGAATGACTTCCTCATATTCCTGTGAAGCTAGCGTAAGACGCCAAATAATCTCCTCCTTTTAACTGTGGAAATGTGTAGTATTCAGCAGCACTGATACATGAATGTTACTGATATTTCCAACAGCACAAGCCTGATTGTTGTCCAGGTCTTGCTGCACATGGACACAGACTAGTTCAAGAGCTGAAGGAGGACATTTTTCCTGAATATTGTGTGATCTTCACTGACCAGCCCCACTTCTAATCTTATGGTGGGGGCAAGACATTTATGAAGCAGCTGAATATGTTTGTGCTGAGGAAGCTACCTTGAGGATCTTTTGCAGATATGTCCAGGACTGAATGGAGCTTTCTATACAAATCACAATCATTGTGCTTTATGCTTTAAATCACTCTAACCAGGGAAGTTTACAACTCATTCCCATTAAGTGCAATCCTGCACAGGCTCCTTGAGACCGTCCTTAGTTAAATGATGCCTTGATGTTCAGGGCCAGTCACTCTTCCCTGAGCCCTTGTGTTCACGTCTTTTGCTCATATCAATAGGTCACAGTGTGGGGACAGGCAGTGCTTTGTTTAACCAGTCAGAGTTGAGGGTTGTGAAGAATTGGACATGAAAGAGGATACCAAACCTTATGATCTTATTGTGGGTGAAGACCTGCTTGCGGGGGGGATGGTGGCGTGTGGATGAATAACATATTCCTGTTTGTGGCGTTCTCACATTCTATTATTAGAAAGTAGAGGCTGTTATTTTCCTGAAAGCTCTGTTATTGAATAGTACCAGACTGTCTGGACCATCTCTGGGTGAGGAATGGGGTCTGTATTCATAGTGAAAATTGGTCTACAACTTGACCAACAAACGAAGCACACGTTGCAGAAAGGGGAAGGGGAAGCTCAGTTAGGAGTGATGAGAAAGCTCTTCTATACCCCAGCCTAGATTTTCCAATTACACTTTCGAAACCAGACCAAACTGGGTTTGACAGTTTTGAGGGGCAGAATGGTCTCCTCTGTTTCTGTGCACGAGGTGATAGGAGTAAGTAGCCTCTAATTGCTCCTGTCTAGCAGGTTTGATGGGCTGAATTGAACACAGAAACATGGGACTGAGGAGCAGGAGTGAGTCATTAAACACTTTGAGCCTTCTCCACCCAGGGACTAAGATTGTGGCTGATCAGGTTTTGGTCTCAGCTCCACTTTCCTGTCTGTATGCCTTCATCCAAGAATCACTTCTCTGTCCCATATTTAACTAATTCAGCACTGAATAAATATAAACAAAGAGACATCTCAAACTTGTGGGGAAGATGCATTTTCATTTGCCGGTTTGTATTACCAGATGCGTTATAAATTCTCAAAAAAATATGCCATTTGTAGATAGTCAGTCAATGCGATATTTTATGAACTCCTACTTTGGAAATAAAGCCAAACTAATTCCAGGTGAAGACACATACAGATTCCAAACAAGACCGCATGCCTAAAATACGTTGTCTGATTGGAGGGGTCACCTCCTTTACATCGATAATACCTGAAGGTAGGACTTGAAAGGAACTCTTGGATTTGTATATTCATCAATCAAAACCTGCATCGCCATTCTAAACGATTAAAGCTTTAGCTGCCATCTTAGATGTGTTCAATTCATGTGCATGTGTTGTACAGTCCCTTCATCTTTTCCTTATAAATTTTGTGCCTAAGGTCTTCTCTCTCTAACACCTGACTAAGGAGCAGGACAATGAAAGGTTATATTTTCAAATAAACCCGTCAGACTATAACCTGGTGCCATGTGAGTTTTGACCTTACTCAACCCAGTCCAAAGCTAGCAGCTCCATATCATGATTTTTATTGATTAGCCAACTTTCTCTCCAAGCAAAAAAATTGTCCTAACCCCGTGTGCTCTTGTGTTGCATATTAATCTTTTGTCAAGCATGTTATGCTTTGACTTCTTGAAGTCCAGATATAATAGATCCTTCAGATATCCGTTATTCAACTTGTTTGTCACATTCTTTAAATAAAAAAAATCGGAAAAGTATTCAAACATGATTTATCCTTCATAAAATCATGTCGACTTTGATGGATTGTGGTTTGACTTTCAACATCTCCTGTTGTTAATTCCTTAATAATAGATTCGAACAATTTGTCTTCAGTCCCAATTGTTTTCTCATACCTTTCCATGCCCGACTGAAGTTGGTTATTCGAAGTTCTTCCCTTTCCATAACCTCGACAGTCCATTTCAATTCCTGTGAAATAGGCACAAGGCCGTAAAAGATCGGCTCCAATTGCTGTGAGGGGCGTGGGTGGCTGATTAGACTCATTCTGTTCCTGCTTAACACACACGATGGGCTGAATGTCCTCCTGATGTTCCTACACTATAGATTCGATGGCTTGCATGTCCTGTGCCTGTTCCTGACCAAGCCGCTCACAATCTCAATGTCCTCCTCCTGTTGCTCAATGACAAGTTTGGGGACTTATGGAATCTCCCTGCTGTTATGCCACATTTCGAGTGTTGAATTGTGCAGGCAGGTTGCGTTGTCCACAGTGGGTAGCTCAGTGGTTAGCACTGCTGCCTCTCAGCACAGAGATCTGGGTTTAATTTCAGTCTCGGGTCACTGTTTATGTGGAATTTGCACATTCTCCCTGTGCCTGCAAACAATGCCATGGACTACATAAATCGTTAAACCGTATATTGTAATGAATTAGTACAGTAAATGTCACACTTGAACACTATAGTCACTGACTACAGCACTGTAACTTTCAACAAGATCTTCACCAGAAAGCGCGAGCTGACTGACCACGTGATGCCGATGCAGAATTCCGGTTCTCTCCAAGATATTTCCCTCCCAGTTTGAAATTAATTTCCTTCTAAATGTAAATAACAAATCGCACATTGTGGCACAGTTTCAAGGCTTGCAGAGCGGATTATATTCCTGCTTTAGCTGAACACACTGAGGGTGCATTTGGCAGACAGAGGATCCTGAGGCTGGGATTTGGTGTTCAGCTGGTGCCAGAGACGGACTCCCATAACAGTGAACGGGAGCTCGCTTTATAAAGGAAGGGACACAATTCACTAATTGTGTTGCAGCGAAATTGTGTTTAATAAACACACCTTTACTGGATAAATACCTCTATATTGAATGGAGGATAAAAATTGATGGAGCAAAGAGAATACAGTAGTTCCTATTTTATATGTTCCGATGTTTAAACATACTAAAGAATATGAACACTATGTGGGGAAAACTGAATTAAGGAGATTTTCACCATGAACCAGAATAAAGGTTACTCAGTGTGTTGATTGACCTACTCCTTTCCCGAAGTTTCTGTGCAGTCTGTGGGAAAGCTCTGTAACTGCTGCCACAAACTCTCAGACGTTGGGAAGGAAATCTCTGCAGGGTCAACACGGTAATATTTCCCATTCCAATACTGAGACTGGAGTCGGGTGATCTGTACAGTTTTATCCTTTAAGACCCCGGAACAGTTTGATACAATAGAGTGTCTTGCTTGGCCATTTCCGAGACCATTGAAGAGTTTATCACTTGTCTGTGTGTCTGGAGGCATGCTTAGGCCAGACTAGGAAAGCAAAGGAGATTCACTTTCTGAAAGTACAATGAGGAAGGAAATTGGTGTTTACAAACGACATTGGCTTCAAGTTCACTGTTAATGACTCCAGGTTTTACATCTCGATATTTTATTAATTATAACGTCCACCAGCTGTCACAGTATTAGCCTGGTCTGGATTAGTAATCCAGTGACATCCCCACAACAGCACCATCTCCACATGTGGACCTATCAGACACCACACTGAGCTGGTTATTTCTGTGCTGCTTGACAGCTCAGTCAAAAAGAACTCCCACCAATATGATGATCGCGACGGGACTCAGGGCGTGGTAAGTGGTCAGACTGTTCGCTTGTTATGGGATTGGACGTAACTGAGTAAATTTCTACATTGCCAGGGTGATGTCAGAGTTGGAGCTGTAATGAAACAGCTTCTTCAGGGACTCGGCTTGTTGTGCAGCACAAGTCTTCAGTCCCAGTGCAGGAAGGGGGTCAGGGCCCATTGCCTTTGTCTTATCTACTGTGTTCAGCTGTTTCTTCATGTCAGATACAGCAAATCAGATCAATTAAAGACTGGCATTTGTGATTCTGCGGGCAGCATGGCGAGGGTGAGGTGGATCATCAACTCAACACTTTTGGCTGAGGAAGGTGCAGATAATACAACCATGTATTTTACACTGATGTACCGGGCTGTCCCGTTATTTAGGATGGCGATATTTATGGAGTCCTCTCCTCAGTGAGTTGTTTAATAATCCATCGACATTTATGTCTGGATATGGCAGCACTGCAGAACTTCGATCTGATCTGTTAGTCTTGGGATCATTTCGCCCTCTGTATCAGATGTTAGTCCCATTGTTTCGAATGTAACCAGTCAAGTGCAGTAGCTTTAATGGATTGTCATCAGGTTCAGGTACACATGGTTCCAAACCTATCATGTTCACCCGCACTCATCACTGAACCATAGATCAACTTGATGTTAATGGTAGGCTGAGGGATTATCCTGGGGAAAATGTTACAGATTGTAGTTGAATACAATTCTGCTGCTGCTGTGATTCTACCGCACCACATGAATGCCCACTTTGAGCTGCAATATGCTCAAATCAATTCGACTGACAGTCCCCCAGTTCATACCAAGACCTATTCACCCATCATCCCTGTACTCAGTGTCTTAACCTGCTTTCTGATGTCGTAACACTTCCATTTTCCTATTCTCATTCTGCTCTCCCTGGTGTCACGCATCCAAGTTGTTACTTTACTCAAACCCCTTAACATATGCATCTCAATCGTTTCCATTCCCCCAAAGCCATCTTCTGTGTTTGATGTGAATGTGTTTCCCTCTGTTTCTCTCCCTGACCATGATTAAGAGCTCTGCAGTGTCAGTGATGCCTGCATTATGGAGTTTCAGATCAAGGAATTTGTGCACCTTGCATTATCGGTCACTTCCCAGTGCGCAGTGTTCCGTGTTAGTCAAGAGCTTTGAGCAGCTTTAACACACGTCTATGGAACTTGTTCAAAAACAGAACTTACTGATGAAACTCAACAGGTCTGGCAGCATCTCGTGGAGTGAAAGAGTTAATCTTTCAGGGCCAGTGACCCTTCTACAACGCTCCCATTTTCTCTAGAATTTTTTGCATTTTCATTTCCAGTATCCATAGTTATTTGTTTAATTGAAAATTTGTTCTGAACTTATTCATTTCTAGAGAAACTCAACAGGTCTGGCATCATCTGCAGAGACAGAGAAACAGAGTTAGCGTTTCAAGTCCAGTATGACACTTCTTCAGAACTGAAAAGGATCGGAAAATGAGCTTTTAATTCCTTGACAGATGTGGGTAATGGGTTGACGGGTAAAAGAGGGTGTGGCAAAAGATAAACATGCTTTTTGTAGTGGTGAACGAGAAGATCATGTGAAGTTGACTAGCAATTAAAACGTGAATAGGGAAAAAGGGTTCGCTCTATTGAGTGAACGATAAAGAAGATACAACCACACAAGGTCATAGGGAGGACGGGAGGGTGAATATACGGAAACTGGAGAACAGTTATGGGGTCAGACTGTGAAGTTATGAAATTGTACATTACCTCCTACAGGATGTAACGTACAAAAGTGTAAAGTGAGTTGTTACTCGAGCTAGGGTTGTGCTTCCTTGGAACGTTGCAGCAGCCCAGGGCCGAAAGGTTAGCATGAGAGCAAAATAGGTTATTGAGATGGGATGCAATGAGAAGCACAGGGTTATTTCTACGGACAAAGTGGGAGTTTTCCTCAAAGCAATCACTGTTTGGTCTCACCAATATAGAGAGACTCATTCTGATCAGCAATGATAGGAGACCAGATTGAATGTTTACAAGCGAAATGCTGCTTCACCTGGAAGATATGTTTGGTGACTTGGACAGTGAGGAGGGAAGAGGTGAATGAGCAAGTGTTGCAGCTTCTGCAATTGCATAGGATGGTGCCATTGGGGGGGGGGGGGGTGGGTGCAGGGAAGTGTTCTGGGTGATGGAGATGGCAGAGAGGGAACGGTTCCTGCGAAATACTGACATTGGGCGGGATGTGAAGATGTGTTTGATGATGCTGTCCTGCTGGAGATGGTGGAAATGGCGAAAGATGATTATGTGAATGTGTATTCTAGTGCAGGATGGAGTGTGGACAAGGAGGAATCTATCATAGTTCTGGGATGAAGGGAGGGATTGAGGGCAACACCGTGGGAGATGGGAGAGTGACAGCTGAAGGCCCTGTCCACCAGAGTTAGGGGATTTCTGGTTTGAAGGAAAATGAGGTCACGTTAGATGCAACTCACAGGAATATGGCATCCTCAAACAGAAATAACAGATATGGAGAAACTTGGAGAATGGAGTCAGCCTCCGCTGATCATGTGTTAAACCACATGCAGAGGTTCCCCCTGAATGATTGAAAAGAATCAGGCATATACATTGAGGATTTCTGCCTCACATCTGGTCTGAAACGGAATGTGAAAATAGACCCAGAGGATGTTCAGTGAGTATACGTGAGCAGACATTCAAGCAGATATCCCAAACCGCTCAGTTAATTATTGTTTCTGTTCAAAAGAAGAACTCTATAAGCAGGTGAACCACACATGGTTGACAAAAGCTCTCAAGGATACTATTGATGAGCATTAGTGGAGGGCCAGATATATAATGTTTATTTCAGGGACCATAAGCTGATGTTAGGCATGAATTTCAGCTGTGCTTCCTGATTTACCACCCAGAAAACACTACCATTTCTGCTCCATCCTCTTCCCTGCTCATCTCCCCTTCCTGGTCCCAGTTTCTCCCTCTCAGATTACAGAATACATTCTCTCATATTATGGTCCCTACCCACTTCACCTGAAACTCTTTGATTAGGTCTATCTACTCTGCTGTAGAATCAGGCTGCGTTTTGTGATGCTACTATGCTCTGGTCTCAGTGTGGCTCTGCCTCTCCATTTATTCTGTTTTACACTTCCCACTCACATCTCATTCTGGGAAGTTTCCTTCTTGGCGTAAACCTTATTGAAAACACCTCTCCCCCCTTGCACTAATTTCACTAATTTGATTCAAATTTCTCCGAATCAAAAATTATACTCAGCCTTCATCTCACGATGCTAAAGGTAGACGCTGACCGTGTGGTACAAGAATTCCCCTTCTTATATGGTTCAGGCCAGAGATGCGCTTTCCCTGTAGAGATAATCACACGATTTGGACATAGCAATTCAGGTGTTTGATCTCTTATTGGCACTAGTAAGAGTTTCATTATCCTGAGTATTGTAACATGGAGAAAAACAAATCACAGTACGAAGCAAGGGCTGAGTGTTATTTACCTGTCATTCGTATACTGTTTTAAATTTGCAGTGCTTATCTTTAAATGATTGTTCATAAAGTTAATGTCAGAGAGTGTGTACGAGGTTGAGGGATGACATTGTAGAAGTTTATAAAATCATGAGAGGTATGAATTGAGTGGCCAGCCAAAGTCTTTCCCACGGAATGGGAGAGTTCAATATAACAGGCGTAGGTTTAAGGTGAAAGAGGGGAGATTTGAAATGGACGAAGGGTCAATGTTTTCAAACAGAGGGTGATGTGTGTATATGGAATGAGCTGTCAGAGGAAGAGTGGGAGATGCAAGTACAGCTACAACATTTAAAACTCATTAGGACAAACATATGAATGGGAAAAGTTTAGAGGCATATGGACAAAATGCAATCAGATGGGACTAGTTTAGTTTGGAAAACCTGGTCAGCATGGACAAGTTGGACTAAAGGGTCTGTTTGTGCGCTATATGACTGTAAGAATCGAGAAAGCGATGAGAAGAGGAGAAAAGCCATGATGTAGTAAATTGGCAAGAAATACAAAAACAAGCAGCACGTGCTTTTCCGAGCATATAAAAAAAGTTCAAGATGAGTGTGTGACCTTAGGTGAAATTAAGGCAGGAAAGTATATTGAGGAACTGAAGAATTGGCTACAAGGCGCAGACATATAATTTACACCCATGTTCTACATCTTTCCTCACAAGGGAAGGTACAGTAAGTAATTCAATGAAGTAAACAAAATGGTAATAGGAGGGAAGTTCTTGAGCAGTCTCTAACAAAAGGAACAAGGATTTTTCTAACAGATAAGACTAAGGGTAGACAGGTCAGCAGTAATTCATAGCTGGCTTTGAAAGAAATTGTCACAGTCTTGGGGTCATGGCGCCCTCTCTATCAGATGTTAGCTCTGCTGTTTATTAATGTAAGCAGTAAGTGCGGTAGCTTAAATGGATTGTCATCAGCTTTAGGTACACACTGTTCTGACCGTGGCATGTTAACCCACACTCATCACTGAACCAGAGATCAGCTTCATGCTAATGGTAGACTGAGAGATTATATTGTGGTTGAATATAATTCTACTGCTGCTGCTGCGACTACAGCTGCTATGATTTGCAGCATCACATGAATGTTCAGTTTGAGCTGCAATATCTGCAATACAATTCTGTTGCCTGTCCTCAACTCGCACGGGGTCCTGGTAACCCTTCTCCCCTGTACACAGTGCCCTATCCCAGTTTCTGATGTGGGAACGCTTCCTTTTTTTTACAATTCTCATCCTGTTAGGGTATCTTCATGATGCCATGCCTCCAACTTGTCACATTCCTCAAAAGCATTTAACGCTTTCACCTGAATCTTTGCCCCTCCAGTAATGCCATCTTCTTTTTAAAGTGAATGTGTTTCCCTCTGTTTCTCTCCATGACCGTGAGTAAGAGCTGTGTAGTGTCGGTGATGACAGCCTTATGTAGTTTCAGAACAAATGAATTTGTATACCTTGCATTATCATTCACTCCCAGTGTATGGTGCTCCATGTTGGACAAGGCGTGTGAGCAGCTTTGACACACATGTTTGAAACTTGTTCAAAAACAGAAATTGGTGAAGAAACTGACAAGTCTGACAGCATCTGTGGAGTGAAAGCAGATTTACTCTTTTGAGTTCGCTGACTGTTCCTCAAAACACCCAGTAAGTCCAACAATTTTTGTTTTTGTTTCAGATTTCCTGTATCCAATGATCTTTGCTATATTGAAAATGTGTTCTGCATCTTTTCATTTTTGAAAGAACTCAGTGGGTCTGGCAACATCTGCAGAGACAGAGAAACAATACTAATGTTTCAAGTCCAGTATAAATCTTCTTCAGACGTGTAAAGGATTGGAAAGTGAGTGTTTTAGTATCTTGGCAGAGGTTGGAAAGAGTGTTTGGAAGCCCAGTGTGAAAGACAAATGGGCTTGTGGTGAAGATATATAATGGGTGTAAATTAATGTGTAAATATTAGAAATTGATTTTCTCTGTTGCATGCAACATAAACAAGACACAAACTTAGGGAGCCCAGGAGGGAGAGTGTACGGAAAATGGAGAACAGCCATAATGGGTTCAGGCTGTGAATTTATGGAATGAAATATCAACTCCTACAGACTGTAACGTACCAAAGTGTAATCTGAGCTGTTACTCGAGCTTGCGTTGTGCTTCATTGGAACATTGCAGCAGTCTGCGTTTTCTTAGACTCCCTGCAGTGTGAAAACAGGCCCTTCAGCTGAACAGGTTTATACTGACCCTCCAAAGTGTATGCGAACCAATCCCATTCTCTACTCTAATGCCATATATAGAGCCTTGGCTATTGCACCGAACATCAACATCCCTGAACACGATCGGCAATTCAGCATGGCCAGTTCACCTAACCTGCACAACTCGGAACTGTGACAGGAAACTGGAACAGAGGAAATCGAACCCATTTCCCTGATGCTGTGAGGCAGCTGTGCAAACCACTGAGCCACCGTGTCATCCAGGAGCGAAATATTATAAGACCACACCTCTATATGAGCAGAAATGAAGCCATTTGGACCATCAAGTCTGCTCCAACATTCAATCACGAATGATCGATTTTCAACCCATTTTCCGGCTTCCTCTCAGTAACCTTTGATCCCCTGGTCAATCAAGACCTTATTTGTCTCCGTTTTAAATATACTAAATAGAACGTAGACCATAGAACAGTACAGCACAGAACAGGCCCTGTGGGCCACGATGTTGTCCCGAGATTTAATCCTAATGTAAAATATAGTAATTTAACCTCAGCATCCCTCAACTCACTGCTATCCATGTACATGTCCAGCAGTCGCATGAATGTCCCCAATGACTCTGCCTCCACTACCAGAGCTGGCAATGCATTCCATGCATTCACATCTCTCTGCGTAAAGAACCTACCTCTGACGTCTCCCTTTTACCTTCCTCCTAATATCTTCAAACTGTGACTTCGCTTACTAGTCAATCCTGCCCTGGGGAAAGGTCTCTGGATATTGACTCTGTCTATTCCTCTCATTAGTTTGTATATCTCGATCAGATCTCCTCTCTCCTCCTTGTCTCAAGAGAGAAAGGTCCAAGCTTGTTCAACCTTTCTTCATTAAGCAAGCCCTCCAGCCCAGGCAGCATGGTTGTAAAGCTTCTTTGCACCCTCTCCAAAGCCTTTGTATCTTTCCTATAGTAGGGCGTCCACAACTGGAGACAATATTCCAAGTCTGGTCTCATTAGGGACTTGTCGAGCTGCAGCAAAACTTCACGGCTCTTAAACCTGATCCCCCTGTTAATGAAAGCCAAAACATCATATACTTTCTTGACATCCTATCCACTTGGGTGGCAACTTTGAGGGATCTGTGCATTTGCGTACCCAGATCCCTCTGTTTCTCCACCTGCCAAGAATCCTGTATTTAATGTTATATTCAGGATTCGAATTTGACCTTTCAAAAGGCATTGCTTCGCATTTATCCAGGTTGAACTGCATCTGCCATTTCTCAGCCCAGCTCTGCATCCTGTCGATGTCTCGCTGCAGCCTACAGAAGCCCCCTTTACTATCGACGACACCTCCAACTTTTGTGTCATCTGCAAATTTACTAACCCACCCCATATCCTCCTCATCCAAGTCATTTATAAAAACTACACAGAGCAGAGGCCCAAGAACTCAGCCCTTTTGGATCCCTCTCAACATTGTCCTCCAAGCAGAATACTTTCCATCTGCAACCACTGTCTGCCTTCTGCCAACCAGCCAATTCTGAATCCAGATAGCCAAATCTCCCTGTATCCCATACTTCCAGACTTTATGAATGAGTCTTCCATGGGGAACCCTATCAAATATCTTGCTGAAGTCCACATGCACCACATCCACTGCTCGACCGTAGTCGACCTGTCTTGGCAACTCCTCAAAGAAATCAATAAGATTTGTGAGGCATGACCTGCACCTCACAAAGCCATGCTGACTGCCTTTCGTCACACTATGCTTTGTCAGATAGTCATAAATCCTATCCCTCGGAATGTTTCGCAAACTTTGCTGACCATAGACGTATGACTGACTGGTCTCTAATTGCCAGGGATTTCCCTATTACCCTTCTTGAAATAAGGAACAACATTCGCCTCCTTCCAATCCTCCGGTAGGACTCATGTGGGGAGTGAGGAGGCAAATATCCTGACCAGCAGCCTAGCAACCTCCTTTCCCGCTTCCCAGAGCAGTCTCGGATAAATCCTGGGGACTTATCCATCTTAATGTTTTCTAAAATTGCGAGCACATCAACTTCATCACTCTTGATCTGGTCAAGACTGATCTGGCCCAGCTCCTCTAAGTTTTCATTTACAGCAAGTTCCCTTTCTTTGGTGAAAATCGAAGCAAAGAAAACTAATTTAGGGCGAACCATATCTGCTCAGAATCCAAGCATAAGTTCCCTACACTATCCCTGATCAACCCTACCTTCTCCTTGATTATTCTCTTATTCCTCACGTATGAGAAAAATGCATTTGGATTCTCCCTAATCCTTCTTGCCAAGCCTTTTTTGTGCCCCAACATGGCTCTACTCAGTCCATTACTGAACTCCTTTCTAGCAAGCCTGTAATCCTCTAAAGCTGTGCTAGATTCTTGCTTCCTCCATCTTACGTAAGCGGCCTGCTTCCTTTTGACGAGATGTTCCTCTGTTCTCATCATCCAAGGTTCCTTAATCTTACCCCTTCTTACCTGTCTCATAGGAACAAATTTGTGTATCACTCGCATCAACTGCTCCTTAAACTGTCTCCACATGTCTCCTCTCCCCTTTCTGTGGAACAATTGCTTCCAGTCTGTACTTCCCAACTCCTGTCTGATAGCATCATAATTTCCTTTTCCACAATTAAATATCTTCCATCGGAAACTGCTCCTTTCACTCTCCCAGACTATGCTAAATGTGAGGCATTTGTGATCACTTTCACCAAAGTACTTTCCCACCGTGAGTTCTGACACCTATCCTGACTCATTGGCGAGCACCAAATCCAAAATAGCCTCTCCCCTCGTCGGTCTGTCTACATACTGAACAAGGAAACCCTCTTGAACACACCTGACAAAAACGGCTTCATCCACACCATCTGCACTTAGGAGTTTCCAGTCGATATTGGAAAAGTTGAAATCACCCATAGCAATAACACTTTTCCATTTTTCCAGAATCTGCCCGCCTATGAGATCTTCAATCGCTCTACTGCTATAAGGTGGTTTATAGTAAACCCCCAATGCGGTGACTGTTCCCTTGCTGTTCCTAACTTCCACCCATACTGACACAGTAGGCAAGCCTTCCTCAACAACCTTCATTTCTGTAGCTGTGACGCACTCTCTGATTAGCAATGCTACACCACCTCCTTGTTTTCCACACACCCTGTTCTTTTTTAGATTACTTATAGTTTGGACACAGTTGCTTTGGCCCAACAACTTCACACCAACCCTCCATAGAGCAACCCACCCAGAACCATTCCCTTACCACCCTTTCATCGAACACTTTAGCATGGTCAATTCACCTAATCTGCACATCTTGGGATTATGGAGGGAAACGGGAGCACCAGGAGGAAACCCACAGTGAAAATTTGCAAACTCCACACAGACAGTTCCCTGAGTTGGGAATTGAACCCGGGTCTCTGGCGCTGTGAGGCAGCAGTGCTAACCACTGTGCCACCGTGCTTCCCCGAAACATTTTTAAACATTTTAAACCCTGGAACATCAAGCAACCATCCCTGTGAAACCTACTTCTCTGCTATGGCCACGACATCGTAGCCCCAAGTACTGATTCATGCTCTAAGTTCGTCAATCTTATTTCGAACATTCCTTGTAATAAAGCAGATGCATTTCAACTGATCCCTTTGTTTCATTGCGTGAGAAACCTTCCTGATAGGTTCAATATACCCTGTCACTGTCCCATCTGCAACTAACCCCCTCTCAGACATGTGGTCTGATTCCTAACCCCCTACCAAACTAGTTTAAACCCGCCAGAATCACACGAGCAAACCTCCCAAACAGGACATTTGTGCCCCTCCAGTTCAGATGCAACCCGTCCTTCATGTAGAGGGCCCACCTTACGTAGAAGGTATCCCAACGGTCTAGGTATTTGAAGCCGTCCCTCCTGCACCAGCCTTGCAGCCACGTGTAAAGCTGCATTCGCTGACTGTTCCTCATCTCACTAGCTCGTGCCACTGGTAGCAAACCTGAGATCACTACTCTACTCGTCCTGCTCTTCAGCTTCCAAACTAACTCTCTGTAGTCACTTTTCAGATCCGCAGTCCCTTTCCTGGCTATGTCGTTGGTGCCAAGTAAACTGGTTTCCACAGCCTTCTGTGGTAAGGAATTCCACAATTTCACCACTCTCTGGCTAAAGACATTTCATCTTATCTCCGTTCTAATAGGTTTTCCCTTTGCTCTAAGCCTGTGTCCTCCTGCCAGTGCAAGCATCCTCTCAAATTTGTCTGTATCCAGGTCATTTAGTATTCTGTAAGTTTCAACTGGATCCCCCCTCATCCTTCTAATCTCCGTCGAGCACAAACCCAGAGTTCTCCAATGTTCCTCATGTGTTCAGCTTTTCATTTCTGGTGAACCTTCTCTTGACACACACCAAGGCTAATACATCCTTTCTGAGGTATGAGGCACAAAATACTGGAAATGTGGTCTGACCAGAGCCTTAGAAAGCCTCAGAATCCCCACCAGCATATCCTACTCCTCTCGAGATGAATGACAACATTGTATCTGCCTTCTAAACTACTGACTCAACCTGCAAGTGTATCTAAGGCGAATCCTGCGCTTGGAATCCCAAGTCCCTTTATTACTCAGATTTCTGATTTTTCTTTTCCATTTAGTAAATAATCTATGCCTATATTCTTCATATCAAAGTGCATGACCTCATAGTCTCCCACATTATATTCCATCTCCTACTCCTTTTCCCACTCTCCGAAACTGTCGAAATTTTTCTGCAGGCTCCTTGCCTCCTCAATATTACATGTGTCTCCACCTATCTTTGCTTCATCTGCAAACGTAGCCAGAATGCCTTCTGTCCCGCCACTCAGATCATTAACCTCTAAAGTGAAATGTTGTGGTCCCAACACTGACTCTTGTGGAACACTGCTTGCCACCGGTTGCCATCCTGAAAGGGACAATTTTATCCTCACTCTGCATCCTGTAAGAGAGCCAACCTTTTATGCATGATAGTACCTGTCCTCAGACACAATGAGTCCTTATCTTTCTCTGCAGCCTCCTGTGCGGTAACATATCAGAGGCCTTCTGGAACTTCAAATAGGTAATTCTCTTTGGTCCAACACTTCGTTACCTCCTCAAAGAATTCTCATTATCTTGAGAGCAATGTAGGTTATTGAAATGGGGAGCAATAAGAAGGTCAGGGTCATTCCAACAGACAGAGTGGAGATGTTCCACAAAGCAGTCTCTATTTGGCTCACTAATGTAAAGGACACTGCATTGTGAGCAGCAATGACAGGAGATTGGATTGAAAGTGTACAAGTGAAATGTTGCTTCACCTGGAAGGTGTGTTTAGAGCCTTGAACAATGAAGAGGGAAGAGATGAATGGACAAATGCTGCAGCTTCTGCATTTACATGGGAAGGTGCCATGGGGGTGTGGGGAAGTGTTCGGGGTAATGGAGCGTGCCACAGAAGGAGTGGTCGCTGTGAATTTCTGACAGTGGATGGGAGGGGAAGATGTGTTTGATGGTGTTGTCCTGCTGGAGGTGGTGGAAGTGGCAGAGGATGATTCTGTGAATGCAGATTCTAGTGCAGTGAGAAGTGAGGGCAAGGAGAGATCGATCATTGTTCTGGGAAGGAGGGGACGGAGGGAGGGCAGAAACGAAATGGGACAGACTGTAAGCTCAGTCTATCAGATTTAGGGGATTTCTCGTTTGTGAGAAAAGGAGGACATGAAGGAAGCTTCCCAAAGGAATGTGGCATTATCGAACGGAAATGACATAGCCAGGGAAACTGGGAGAGTGGAGTCACCCTCAGCTGATCATGTGTTCTGCCACATACGTAGGTTCCCTCTGAATGTCATATATAGGATGTCATATATCTGCAGTGTGAAAATAGACACAGATGAAGGTCAGCAGATGTGTGTGTGTGTGGGGTGGGGCGGGGGGAGACATTTAAGCAGGTACTGATTAATAACTCTCAGTAATGTTTGGCTCTGGTGAAAAAGAATATGATATGAAGATGTGAAGATGAACCACCCATGATGCACAAAGGCTGTGAAGGTTTCTAATCAATCACAAACTCAAGAATTCAGATTGTTGAGCTCTAGCGTCGTCCACATTTGGGAAGTTTACTTTTGGAACAAGAAGCAGATTGTATAAACCAAAAAACAAAGAAAAACATTTCAAAATTGGCAAGAAATATGAAAAGAAACTAACCGCAAGAATTTTCCCATATTGAATTGAAAACGATCATGATATGTGTGTGACCCTTGGAAGGACGGCAGGAAAGAATATGTGGGACAACTGTAGGATGTGACTGGGGAACTGATTTCAAGGAAGAGGCAGATAATTTAAAACAGTATTTTACATCGTTCCTCGCAGGGGAATGCACGAAGAGTTTCAATATTATAAACAAAATTGTAGTCAGATGAAAGTTTTGCACTGTCTCGAAAAAAATGAACAAGGATTTTCTCAAACAGAAAAGACCAAAGGTAAACAGCTCATCAGCAATTCATAGCTTGCTTTAATAAAAGTGGTTACAGAGTGACTGGTGGCACTGTGTGAAATACTCCATAACTCTCGGGATTACAGGCATGTTCCAGTGAAACTGGCGAAACTCCAAAGAGGAGCCTGTTTTGAAGAAGAGAGTGAGTCTTCAAGTGTTTAGGTACTCCCTTTGTCTGAATAGTGGAGCATATTTGAGAGGCTTAACGGCCTCATGATGCACTTTCATCCTGAGTGATTGTAAAAAAAGTAAAACTCTGCTCCTTCCTCTGATGCGTTACATACTTGGGGATGAACATTTTGCTGAAGTTGAATTATTTTGAATATTATCTGGAACATTGTACAAACGACATCATCCAGAGAATTCTAGAAACTTCACTCATAAGAACATTTTATAACCATATGGGGGTATTGCGTCGGTGAGAGAGAGAGAGAGAAGGTGCTACATTGCAGTGGTGAGAGTGTGAGTGTGAGAGAGTAGAGAGAATACTTATCCTGACAGAGCGGAGAAGGATATTAATGCTTTTCCAGTATTGCAGGACTTTTCTTCGGACCGCAGATACTGCACTGAGCTGGGTGGTGAGCTCAGACCATGCTCTGAGAAGAGAAAGGTACCCCACTGTACTAGACTATTCTCCAGGACCTCCATGTCCCTGTCGACAAGCTGTGGTGTAATTTACCCTTATCTGTCATGCTCGGTTAAACTGCCATGCCGGAGGAAACATCACAGAAGCGCTTCACAGGAGGCTCCCAAGGACTGAGAATGTCACTGAGACAGGGGACGAAACGTCTGCAACACAAATTCCCATCTCGGCGAACAGAACCACAACATCGAGTAAACTATGCAGGGCAAGTACAAACTGAGAAACTCAACCGTGTGCCCATTGGACTTTTAATGATGGCAGCAGTACCAGGGATCACTGAATATCCAGGGGCATCTGGGGGATGGTGAGCACCTCCAGCCATGATGGGTGGGAGAATTAGGCTGGGATTGGGGTGGGTTGTTAATGAGGTGAGTTCGATAAGATAACACCAGGAAACTAGCTCTGCCTCGTGCAGACATTCCTTCTGTGACATTCAATGAAAATGGCACTGAGACAAATTATTGTACGATTCAGCCCAATGAGTCGAAGATTCTGCTGATCCTACTCCCAGTTCCAACGCTGCAGGACAAATGCTTATCCAAGACTCTCAATCATCTTAACTTACACCAATATTCTGCTCCCCCATCATTCCTAGAAACAGTGGCTTATATTGCAAGATGCTATCGAAATGATTTCATTTCACAATTTTTAAACGTACCATCAGATCCTTTTGTGAAATTCTCTCTTAATCTCCCCCTCTCTTTTCACCAAGCTCCTCCCAGTTGTTGGTATTTAAACTGATTCTCCCGCCATCTCTCTCTGGCAGTGAGTTTCACACCCACAGCACTCCTGTGTCATGCCACAATGTAGATATGGAGCTGTAAATGGAGAGGTGCTGCACATCCTGTCACTTTCAGCATGAGCTGCAAGTTTCCCCACACTGGGCAGTGATCTAACACAGTGTTACACAGCAATGCAGTGATTGGTGTACAGAGCTGTGTATGCTGGGAAGGTAATTGCTACAGATTAATGGATAAATTCACTGCTATTCACTGCACAGCTCCCCATGCTGCACAGATATCCAGTCCGTGTGTGTAGAACAATGCCTTTGTGTGTTCTTTACAACGCCCTGTGCTGAACAGATCATCTCGTCCAAGTTTATATATCAGTGCACTGTTGGACACATAAGTAGTGAACTGGTGAGCTCTAAACAGTGTTCGATCCTGGACGGATTGCTAAGCAGTGCCTCATGCTGAGCAGGGACCTCATCTGGGCTTATGCGTGTCTGGGATGGATCTGAGAGGTGGATTGAGTATCCGATATAATTCCTGACATGATTATCACTCCTCTGGCTCAGCCCATTCCGCTGGTAAATGTGAGGTGTTGTGTTTGAGATAGAATTTACTTTGTCAAAATATTTTACATTAAGCCAAACACTAGCAGAATAATAGTTTATTGAATTACTACACAGTAACTGTTCCAATATGGTATCAACCGATAAGCACACAAATGTCAAAAAACAAATGCAAGACACAGATTGTCTGACATGTAGTTCTCCAATCCAGGAGGTAAGAACTTCAAACCACAGTTCTGAGAGAAACCACAGAGAGTGTGTGTAGCACCAGGGAGAGATTTACTGCCTTCCAACCCTGCTGAGACACCAGCAATAACTGGTGAAAGGTAAAACTAAGGATCCTGGTTCTGTGAGAGTTTGACCATCACTCCACAAGACAAGGTTGCGGCTGCAAGAACACAAGGAATGGACTGTACCTACATTGTCTATTGCTCTGTAGGTGTCTCTCAAAAATGCCTAAATCCACCTAAGCCGTTTAATGCTGGACAGACAGAAGTCAAAGTCAAACTTAAATAAATAAAACAAAAAGATGCAGCAGGCCTGGTGAACAGACACAGATGGCCTCGTGAGCCCAGCAATTCCTACACTGCAAAAACACAGCAGAATCATCGAGCTTGTGAAGAGAAAGAATTATGTCTCTCCCCCACCTCGTTGTTTACAACTGGAGATGTGCCATGAGCCCAATAATCTGTGATATCAAAATCCCACCCACATCAAGTATTATTGTGATATATCAAAGTTGCCGTGAAATGGGGTTGACTGGAGCTGTTTGTTCAGTGACTGTGATTAATATCAGTCTTCCTGGACCTAACTGGGTCACTGGAGGATTTCGCTCTTCCATAATTAGGGACTTCTTTCAACTTGTTATGCCATAGTATTCGGGGCAGAGTCAAACTCAACAAGATTGGGATCAGCAGCGACAGAGAAAGAGAGAGAGATCAGAACCTGAGAACATTAGAATGGTCCAACAATGGATTTTACTTTGAGAACATTAGACTGGAATCTTCTAACAATGAATCAGAATCTGAGAACATTAGACTGGAATGTTACAACAATGGACAGGAGTTTATTCTGGGCTCTTCACTGGCTTTCTCAGGATTGGGCGAGTTTACGGTTGCGGATACGATCCGTACTGATAATTATTCAAGTTGGGTACTATCCCATCCTCGCTATTATTGGTGTGCCTGGTAAGTCTATCTCTATCAATTCTATGTATGATGCTGAATGTTATTGCTATTCTGGTTGATTATATTTTACAAAAACATAAACTTTCAGTCACAAACGCCACTTCCTTCTCATGCATTTCAAAAATACTTACTCATAAACATCTAAGAAGGTAAAAGACTGTTCAGAACCTTGAGTCTCCATTTACGGTGAACTGTTTTGTATCTCCATATTCTCTCTGTCATCAAACCTGCCGACACCCACCTATATAATATCCCCAACCTCCAGCTCTGCCTGAGTTCTGTTGCTGACTTTGCCATCATCTAACCCTTCGTTAACGACAGATTTTATGGCTCCAGTTCTATTCTGACCTCTCTTCCAGTTACAAATAGTTTGACCACAATCTTGTTCTTGTCTCTACAGTTACTTCACAACAGGGACTCTGAAACAGATGAATAATGTCACTGACTGTGTAATTCAGAGGCACGGGTTATGACTCTCAAAGCATTGTCTGAAATTCTATCACAGCTGATGACTAAATTTAAATTCCAATATAAAAAATTGGAATGAAGCTTATTTTCACTCATGGCAAGCATAAACCACCGGGATTTCTTTTCTTATTTTATTGATAACCTTTGGTAAAGAAACCTAACATGCTTGCCCTGTCTGAACTAAGTGTCACCTCAGATCCACAACAATATGGTTGTCTCCATATTGCGTTGACAAATGGCCCCGTGGTCAAGGGCAGTTAGGATGGACAATAAATGCTGCCCTTGCCAGTGATGCTGGCATCCCGCGAAACAACAACATTAAAGGTGAAATAACCAAGGAAATGTGGATGCTGGCGATCTGAAATAAAATTCTCCACCGTCTGAAAGAATGTTGGAGAATCTCAGCAGGTATGGAAATCTGTCGGAAAAAAAACAAATAACGTTTCGAGTTCAGTGAACCTATCAAAACTGAATGCAACTGAGAAATAATATTATTATATCAGGGATGGATGGAAGGGTGAGCGGGAGGTTTGTGTTGAGTGGATGATGTCCAGCAAATGAGAGAAAGTGAGAGTGAGAGAGAGAGAGATGGAGAGAGAGAGAGAGAGAGAGAGAGAGGAAAATCAAGCAAATGATGGACTGGAAAGAAAACAGAATGGGTAGTTATTCTACCATTTCCCCTTTTCACATATTCCTGAGTTTCATATTTATTATGGGATGTCCCTGCTTACCGTGAGTTATGTTCCCTGTATCTCTCATCTCTGAGTGTGGTGATCAACTCCATCAGCAATACTTATAGTCGCTGAGATATAGAGAAACATAATGTTCCATTGTCAACTGCTTCTTTGGAGAGAGGAACTGTTACTGTGCGACTGTGTGGAGATATAAGAGCTTTCTCAGCCAGGAAGAGAAACTGAGGAGCTGAAAAATGTGTTGCTGGAAAAGCACAGCAGGTCAGGCAGCATCCAAAGATCAGGAGAATCGACGTTTCGGGCATGTACCCTTCTTCAGGAATGAGGAAAGTGTGCCAAGCAGACTAAGATAAAAGGTAGGGAGGAGGGACTTGGGGGAGGGCCGTTGAAAATGCGATAGGTGGAAACAGGTGAAGGTCAGGGTGATAGGCCGGAGAGGGGGTGGGAGCGGAGAGGTCAGGAAGAAAATTGCACGTCAGGAATGTGGTGCTGATTTCGAGGGTTGGGATTAAGACAAGGTGGGGGAGGGGAAATGAGGAAGCTGGAGAAATCTGAATTCATCCCTTGTGGTTGGAGGGTTCCCAGGCAGAAGATGAGGCATGTTCGTGACATGTGGGAGAGAGCAGACTCCCAACTTCCTGTGAAACAGGCAGCAGGGACTGAATGATCGATCCTTTTTTTGCCCAGTAGTTTTGATGGGATGAATGGCTTCCCCACATTCTTGTGAAATCAGATTGAGGTGCTGAATGAACTCCTCATTTTAATGTGGAAATGTACAGTGCTGTTACATAAATGTTCCCCAGACTTTAACAGCACGATCCTGAATGTTATCCGAGTCTTGCTGCACATGGTCACAGACAGATTCAAGAGCTGAAGAGGGACAACTTGTTCTGAAAATTTTGTAAAGTTCAGTGAATGCCCCCTCTTCTGCTGGCACGGTGGCTCAGTAACTAACACTGCTGCCTCACATCACCAGGGTACCAGGTTCGATTGGGCAACTGTCTGTGTGGAGTTTGCACATTCCCAACTTGTCTGCATGAGTTTTCTCCAATGCTCCGGTTTCCTCCCACAGTCCGAAGATGTGCAGGTCAGGTGAATTGGCCATGCTAAATTGTCCATTATGTTAACTGCATTAGTCAGAGGGAAATGTGTCAGGGTGGGTTACTCTTTGGAGGGTCGGTATGGTATGGCTGGGCCAAGGGTCCTGTTTCCACACTGTAGGGAATCCAGTCTGGTCAGTTTAGACTCAATGGGCTGAATAGCCTCCTTCCCCACACCGTCGGGGTTGTATGATGACAAACTGGAGGTGCCTGGGCTGAGGAAGCTACACTGAGGATCTCGTGCAGATGTGTCCTACGGCTGAGATGATTGATGCCCACCAATGATAATCAACTTCCCTTGTGCCGTGAATGATACCAAACACTGGAGAGGTCACAATTATTTCTCAGTAAGTGTGATTTTGTTCAGGTTCCTTGACGTCATCCTCAGTCAAATCCTGCCTTGAGTTCAGGACCAGTCTCTCTTACCTGAGCCCCTGTGTTACCTCTTTGTTCGTCTCAATGGGTCATGGTGTAGAAGCAGAAAGGTTTTCTTCAAACAGAGGGTAGTGAATGTCAGGAATTCTATTACGCAGAGAGTTAGGAGAGGTAGATCACTGAAAGGGACTAATGATGTCCCGCAATTGGATATGGGTGTTGAAGAGTGGGGTAATAAATCTGCCGGTGACACAAAGGTGGTTGGAGTGGTACAGAATATGGAGGGCTATTGTAGGTTGCAACGGGACATTGAAAGGATGCAGAGCTGGGCTGAGAATTGGCAAATGGAGTTCAAACGGAAGTGATTCATCTTGCAAGCTCGAATGTGAATGTAGAATACATGGTTAAAGGAAGGATTCTTGGCAGTGTGGAGGAACAGCGGGTTCTTGGGGTCCGTGTCCACAGATTCCTCAAAGTTGCTATCCAGGTTGATTGTGTTGTTAAGAGGCGCATGGTGTGTTGGCTATCAATTGCAGGGGGATTCAGTTTAAGAGACACGAGGTTATGCTGCAGCTCGATAGAGCCCTGTTCAGACAGCACAGGGAATATTGTGTTCAGTTCTGGTCTCCTTATCATAGGAAGGATAAGAAAGCTTTGCAGAGGATAAAGAGGAGATTTACCAGGATGCTGCCACGACAGGAGGGCAGGTCTTATGAAGAAACCGTGAGGGAGCGAGGGCTTTTCAAGTACAAGTTAATGAGAAGCATAGAACATAGAACATAGAACGTTATAGCGCGGTACAGGCCCTTCGGCCCTCGATGTTGTGCCGCCCTGTCATACTCAGCTAAAACCCATTCCACCTACACTATTCCATTAACGTCTATTTGCCTGTCCAATCACGACTTAAATGCACATAAAAATGGCGAATCTACTACAGATGCAGGCAAAGCATTCCATACCCTTACTACTCTCTGAGTAAAGAAACTACCTCTAACATCCGTTCTATACCTATCTCCCCTCACTTTAAAGTTGTGTCCCCTGGTGTTTGCCATACCCATACTTGGAAAAAGAGAGTGAATGGCCAGAAACATTTTCCGAGGGCAGAAATGTCTATCACTAGGTGGCATAATGTTAAGGTAATTGGAGGAAGTTTTAAGGGAGATGTCAGAGGTAGATTCTTTACACAGAGAGTATTGGGTGTGTCGAATGCACTGCCAGCGGTGGTAGTAGAGTCAAATACTTGAGGGAAACTTAAGAGACTTTTGGATAGGCACATGGAACAAAGTGAACTGAAGCATGTCGGTTAGTCTGATCTTGGAGTAGGATGAACGGCACAACGTCGAGGGCTGAAGGTCCTAACTGCATGCATTCATGTAGAACTCTGAGCTCAAAAACTGCATGAATTCATGTAAAACTTCGTTATTTCACTTTTTAGTTTAGAATCAATGTAAACATCATGGCACAGACAGACAACACGGGGGGGGGGGGGCACCACTTTCAACATATTGTCTTGCTATCACCATTATTAACAACTAACCTGAGAATGCAACTTTTAAAAAACGGTTTTGTGATTTACATATGAAAGAAGTGAAACTATCGTAGTACTCTTACAGATGAAAGGCATAACAGATAATCAATTTTTCATTGTATAATTTCAGTTAAATTACACTGTAAATTTCTGCTATAAATTCTGTGTTAGGCGTGAGCACCCCACTACCACCTGATGAAGGAGCGACGCTCCAAAATCTAGTGTACTTCCAATTAAACCTGTTGGACTATAACCTGGTGTTGTGTGATTTTTAACTTTGTACACCCCAGTCAAACACCAGCATCTCCAAATCAGTACTTTTCTTTGTTCTGTGTTCTATGGAAGTGCTCAAGAAGACTTGAACATTAAGGAAGATTTGAGACTTGGAGCAGGTCAGCCTTGATCTTAGTGAAGGGCAAGGCAAGCTTCGGATGTGAATGACCTGTCCCTGTTTCTGATGTTCTCCCATTCTATTTTTGGAATGTAAGTTGGTGTTATTTTCCTGGAAGGTCTTTTATGAAAAGTTGCAATCAGGGAGACCAACGGATTTTATGAGCCATTGCTGGGTGAGATTTGGTATTCACTGTGAATCTGGGTCTCAAACATGATCAACAAAATGAAGTACAAGTTACAGAGAGAGGAAGCTCTGTAAAAAGAGATTAGCGACCTCTTTCATATCCAGCCTGGGCCTTTCAATTACATTTTACAAATCTCCCAAACCGTGTGGGACAGTGTTGAGGGACGAAATGGTCTCCTCTATTTCTGTGCACTATGCTATAACAGTAAGTGAACTCTAACTGCCCCTGTCTAGCAGGCTAGAGGGGTTGAATGGAGCACAGAAACATGGGACTGAGGAGCAGGATTGGGTCATTAGAGAATTTGAGACTTCTCCACCAGGCATTACGATTGTGGCTGATCAGATTTTGGTCACAGCCTCATCTTCCTCTCTGTGTCCCATTATCCGTGACTCTGTTCTCTGTCAAATCTTTAACTAACTCAGCTGTGAATACTTGTAATCAGAGAAGCATCACAAACTTTTGGCGAAGAGAATTCCCATTTGAATAGCCCTTTAAGAATTTTTCCTCATATCGCTGTGAGAATAAGAGAGTCATACAGAGTGGAAACAGATCCTTTTGTCCAAATTATCCTTGCCAATCAAGCATCTTAATCAGATCTCTTCCCACTTGCCACATCCCTCTGAACCATTCCTATTTATGTACCTATCCAGATAAATTTTAAACGTGTAATTGTACCAACTTTCACCACTTCCTCTGACAGTACACCCACCAGCCTCTGTATGAAAAAGTTTCACCTCAGGTCCCTTCTAAGTCTTTGTCCTAAGTCACCTCCACCCTATGCCGTCTAGTTATGGACGCCCCAACACTGGAAAAAAAGATCTTGCCCATTCAGACTATCCATGCCCCTCAGGAGTTTTTAAACCTCTGTCATGTCACCATTCAGCCTCTGACAGGCCGGGAAAAAGCCTCATCCTTTTCATCATCTCCCTGTAGCTCAAACCCTCAGGTTCCAGAAAATCCTTGTAAATCTTTTCTGCACCCTTTCAAGCTTGACAACATCCATCGTTTAGCAGAGTCAACTGACATGTTCGCAGTATTCTTAAAGTGGCCTCACCCACATCCTGTACACGTGCAACACACTATCCCAACTCCTGTACTCAATGTTCTGACTGATTAAGGCAAGCATGCCAACCACGTTCCTGAGCACTCTACCGACCTAAACTCCACTTTCAATGAACTATGAATCTTCACCCGTAGGACTCTTTGTTCAGCAACATTCCCCAGGGTACTACCCTGCTTTAACTTACCAAAATGCAAAACCTCACAAATATATAATTAAACTCCATCTGCCAGTCCTTGGTTCCTTGATGGTCAAGGATCCCGTTATATTCGGAGATAATCTTCTTCACTCTCCACTGCACCACTTTGGTGATGTTATCTGTAAACTTACTAACCATGCCTCCGATAATCACATCAAAGTTGTTTATAGCCATGATGAAAAGCAGTGAGCTCAGCATTGATTCTTTCAGCAGACCGCTGGCCACAAGAGTTCAGTCTGGAAAATAATCCATTACCTTCAATCCAATTTTGTATCCAATTGGTTAGGTTTTCCTAGATTACATATAAAATAATTTTAGTATTCTGTCTACGATGAGGTACCGTATTAATTGTCTTGCTGAAGTCTGTGTAAACAATCTTCTTTGTCACCTCTTCATAATACTTAATCACATTAATTAGACATGATTTCCATCTCACAAATCCATATTGACTATCCATAATCAGTCCTTGTCTTTGTAAATAGATGTAAATCCTATTCCTCAGAATCCCCTCCAACGAACTCCTCGACACTGACGTTGGCTGATTGAGTCAATAATTCCCTGTGTTTTTTTTTTGTTGGCTTATTGCTCCCTTTTCTAGCCCCAATCGTCCACTGGCCACAAAAAAAATATAACTAGGTTGGTGATATGACCAATGATATAGTTCTCAGAGTGTGTCAGGGTCAGTGTTAGGAACAAGTCAGGCAGATTTCTTTAATCTACTAAACCAACATGTTTATGACCAAAACAATGTTGCTCAAACCATGATGGAAAGAGGAATGACGAGAAGATATTGCAAATATGTCCCTCATTTCCCAGCAATTGGTCCATAGCATTCTCGTCCTTTCCTGTCCATGTACTTGCCCAAATGCCGTTAAAATATCGTTAAAATAAATGCTTCAACCACGTCCGTTGGCAGCTCATTCCTTTTGTGTACCACTCTCTTTGAAAAATACTGAGAAACGCACACACACACACACACATTGTTGATAACAAACTGAAAAGCAAAATATCTGCAAAGTTAACTTGAAATAACATTGTCCAAATATGATTCGAACTCATGACCAAAGGAAAAATGAGAGTTTGACCCAATTGCTGTTCTATTTATAAAGTCATCAAGTCCTACAGCATGGAGAGAGGCAGAGAGGCCGTTTGGCCCAAACTTGTCCATGCTGACCCAAATATCCAACCACACTAACCTCATTTCCCAGCACTTGGTCCATAGCATTCTCGTCCTTTCCTGTCCATGTACTTGCCAAAATGTCGTTGAAATATCGTTAATATAAATGCTTCAACCACTTCCGTTAGCAGCTCATTCCCTTTGTGTACCACTCTCTGTGTAAAACAGTTTCCACTAGTTTCCCTTTTATTCTTTCCCCTCTCACCTTAAACTGATGCCCTCTCCTCCTCGATTCCCCAACTCCAGGAAAAAAGGCTGGATGCATTCACCCTATCCATGTAAACTTCTATAAGATCCCTCTCAGTCCCCTATTCTCTAAAGAAAAAAGTCCTCGCTTGTCCAACCTCTCCCTATAATTCATATTGTTGAGTTCTGGCAACATTTTTGTAAATTCCGTCGGCACACATTACAAATTAAAAACATCCTTCCGATCGCAATGTGACTAAAACTGAACACAGCACTACAAGTGCAGCCTCACCAACATCCTGTATTACTGGAACATAACTTCCCAACTGCTCTCCTCCATGTCCTGACCGATGCTTGCTAGTGTGGCAAAAGCCTTCTTCACTGCCATGTCCAACTATGACCCCACTTTCAGAGAACGGTGGACCTAAACTCCATGGTCCCTCTGCTCAACTACACTCCTTAAGGTCCTACCAATCGCCATGAAACTCCTACCTTGATCTAACATTGCCAAAATATTCCTCGGCCCACTTCTCCAGTTTGATCAAGGCCCTGCTGCAATTTCTGATATACTTCCTCACTGTCCGTGATACCACCTATTTTAGTGTCTACTTCAAGTTTCCTAATCATGCTTTGTACATTCGCAAGAATATCATCGTTACAGATAACAAACAGTAATGTGCCCAGCACTGACCCCTGAGGCACTTCATGTGTCACAGGCCTCCAGTCCTAGAGCATCCTTCCACTAGTACCTATTGCTTACTACCATGAAGCCAATTGTGTGTCCAATTTGCCAACTCCCTCTGGATTTCATGCAATTCTAACTTTCCAGACCAGCCAATCAATGGTAAGCTTGTCAAAGGCCTTACTGAAAACTGTACAGACTACGGCTACCGCCCTACCCTCATCAACATTCCTGGTCATTTCATCAATGAACTCAAACAAATTTGAGAGGCATGATCTCCCACTCACAAAGCCATGCAATGTTTCCAGTCTAAAAATAACTATTAATAATAATTATTAAAATTAATAATAACAAACTAATAAATTATAATAAGATGACATTTTCAGTGGATAATAAATTATCCATTGTATGTGATATTGGAACGTGCATCATGGGTGAAGGGCAGAATAGATTTTGTCCCTGTGTCATTGAACTGTATTGAAAAAAGCAAGGGTGGCATGGTGGTTCAGTGGCTAGTGCTGCTGCCTCATAGGTCCATGGATCCGGGTTTGGCTCCAGCTTCAGGTGACTCTCTGTGTGGAGTTTGCACATTCTCACTGTGTTTGTGTGCGTTTCCTCTGGGTACTCCATTTTCCTTCCACAATTCAAAGATATATCGGACAGGTGAATTAGCCATGTTAAGTTACCCATAGTTGTATGTGCATTCGTCAGGGGTAAATATAGGTGTGGTCTTGTTTGGCCAAATAGCCTATTTCCATACTGTCGGGAACCTGTCAAAAAAAAAACTATTTCTAAACAAACTTTATCTTTCCAAATGCATGTATATCTCATCCTTCAGAGACTTCTCACGTAACCTACCTACCACAGATGTTAGGTTTCCTAGTCTATAGATCCCAGATTTTTCTTTGCTTCCCTTCTTGAATAATGCCACCACATTTGCTAATCTCCAATATTCTGGAGCTTAAACTGTAGCTAACGATGATGTAAAAATATCAACCAGCGTCCCCGTAGTTTCTTCTGTAGCCTCTTGCAGTGTTCTTGGATCCATCTGTTTAGAACCAAGAGATTTATCCACCTTCATACATTCTAATGCATCCAACACGTCTTTTCATGTGATATTGACTCATCCCAAGATAACACTACGACTTTTGTTCACCTCCCAAATCTTCATTTATTTCTCCACGGTTAAGGCAGAAGAAAAATGTTCATTGAGAATCTCACACATCTCCTATGGTTCTAGACATGCATGTTCATTTTGGACATTGTGGGGTCATATTCTCATTTAGTTATTCATTTTACTTTAATATACTTAAAAGAACCTTTTTGGATTCACCCTAATCTTCTCAGCCAAGGCTATCTTGTGCCCCCTTTTCGCCCTCCTGATTTCCTTCTTCAGTAAACTACTGTATCCCCTGTACACCTCCAGGTATTCCCTCGATCCCAGCTGCCTGGACCTGATCCACGCCTCCGTTTTACTGGTCCACGCCTCAATATATTTTGACATCCATGCTTCCCTCTTCCGCCAACCTTGCCCTTTACGCTCACAGGACCATATAGACCTAGAACTCTAGACGTTTCACGTTTAAATGCCTCCCACTTGCAGGAGGTCCCTTCGCCTGCAAACAAACTCCTCTAACCAATCCCTACAAGCTCCTGTCTAATTCTGTCAAAATTCGCCTTTCCCCAATTTAGAACTTGAATATGTGGAGCAGTTTTGTATTTTTTCATAACTATTTTAAAATTAATACAACTATGGTCACTGGTCCCAGAGTGCTCCCCCATTGTCACCACAGTCACCTGTCCTGCCCTAGTTCTGAGAGTAGGTCAAGGTTTGACGCTTCCCCCGTTGCACCCTCTACATACTGCTTGAGGAAATTTTTCTGAACACACTTAATAGTTGCACTCCTTCTCAGTCTTTAATTCTATGTCATTCCCAGTCTATGTTAGGAAAATTATAATCTCCTACTAATGCAATCCCATTGGCCCTGCAAGTCTCCCCAATCGCTCTACATATTTTTGTTCCGCGAATTCCTCGTTTACTATTTGGGGGCCTATGGAACAACACAAATGATATCACTATTCCCTTATTATTTCTAAGCTCCCCCACAAATCCTCACTGGATATTCCTTCAGTTATTTTATGTCTGATCACTGCTGTGATGCTCGCCTTAATCAAAAATGAAACTACCCCTCCCCTCCTTCCACCATCTCTGTCCCGCATAAAGCAACTTTACCCTGGTACATTACGCTGCCAGTCCTGTCCCTCCCTTAGCCATGTTTCTGTAATGGCTATAATATCCCAGTCCCACATGCATATCCACGCCCTTGGTTCATCGGTCTTATCTGTCAGCCATCTTGCATTGAAACAAATGCAATTTAATCCAACAGACATTCCTTACTCCCTGCCGTGTTCCAGCCTGACCTGTCTCTTCACTTTGCTGATTCTGATTACTGTATCGACTTCCAGCCTCGCACTTGCCTCCCTGCTGTTGACGATCCCACCCCTCCCCAACCCCAGCCAATCGAGTTGCAATCCGCCCTTGCAGCACTAGCAAACATGCCTGCCAGAATATTGGTCCCCTTCCAGTTCAGGTACAACAGTTCAAGCCCTTCCTGAACAGGTCACCTCTGCCCCTCCCCTGTCTGCCTCCCATTGCAGACGCTCTGCCTTCCACTGTCTGTATCCAATTGCAGACGCTCTGCCCTCCCCTATCTGTCTTCCACTGCAGATGCCCTGTCCTCCCCTTGTCTGCATCCCATTGCAGACGCTTTGCCCTCCCCTTGTCTGCATCCCATTGCAGACGCTTTGCCCTCCCCTGTCTGCATCCCATTGGAGATGCTCTGCCCTCTCCCTGTATGTATTCCATTGCAGACACCCTGCCCTCCTCCTCTCTGTATTTCATTGCAGACGCTCTGCCCTCCCCTGCCTGTATCTCATTTCAGATGTTCAGCCCTCCCCTGTCTCTCTCCCATTGCAGATGCCCTGCCCTCCCCCGGCTGTGTCCCATTCCAGATGCTCTGCTCTCCCCCTGTCTGTACCCATTCCAGACGCTCTGCCCTCCCCTGGGTCTGTATCCCATTGTCGACGCTCTGCCCCTCCCCAGTCTGTATCTCATTGCAGACGCTCCTCCCTCCCGCTGTCTGTGTCCCATTTCAGATGCTCTGTCTCCATTTGACATCTTATTGAATGACTATCCTGATGCATGAACAATCCAATTTATTTGTATGGGTTGTAATTTTTGATGACCTCACATAGATCCCTGAAGTATTCTACTATTTACAGCTTTCCAATCACAAAATGAATAATGATCTCTACTCTGTATTTCCTGACAGCTCCCCAGGGTGCCCCTGCTCCTGCATAACAGCCTGGGATGGTTATATGGCGTCCTCATATGCTGTGTAATTTACTGAAATGACTTGAGTACTTCATTCTATTCCTATCGAACCCCATGGATGGGCATTATGGCCTTCTCCTGCTGCGTTGTCACGATGCTGACTAGCTGTATGGGATCATTCTCTCCCTCTGTAACAGTCTTGAGTGTAAATTGACAGAACAACGTGTGAGATAGGAGCAGCAGTTGGCCATTAGGAACCTCCAGCCTGTTGCTTAATTTAGAAACATCATGGCTGGTCTGACTGTAGCTGACCACCCCCTCTCCTGTCTGCTCCAAATAAACATTCCCTCCCCTGTCCATCAAACGACAGTCAAGGTCAACCTTGAATATCCTCCATGACCCAGTCTTCACTGTTACCGGGGGATGAGAACGCCACAGATCACACAATCCAAAGGAGAAAGGAACAACGTTATCTCAAATGGAAATGGGAGTCCTCTTTCAATTTAAACTGTGTTAACCTCACAGCAAGTCACCTACTCTTTTCAGAAACAAGGGCACAGCAAATAGGAACAAACATATACCATTCAGCCCCTCAAACGTATCCCACAGTCCCATTGACTGTTCAGTCAAGTATTTATAAAACTTAGCTTTTTCTGCATCCTTGGAAAATAATCCTGACACCTTAAGGCCACAGATCATGGGAAATTGGAATTAGGCCATTTGGCCCATCAGGTCTACTTTGCAGTTTGATCCTGTCTGGTGTCTTTCTCAACACAATTTCTCCACCTTCTCACTGTAACCCTTGATCGTGGTTTTAATCTAACCTTTGTCTTATAAACATGTTTTCATCAGTGTCTCTGTATGTGTGTGTGACTGCGTGTGTGTTTCTGTGTATATCTGTTTAATGGCAAGAGACAGGGTGGTGGTGGATGGTTGTTTTTGAACTGGAAGCCGGTGGGCAGCGATGATCCAGAGGCAAAATTGTTGGGTCCACTTTTGTTTGTCATTTATATAAATGATTTAGATGTGAGTTATAGAAGGCATATTTCGTAAATTTGTGGATAACATCGAGTTTGGGTGTCCAGTGGACAGTGTTTGTATGATGGTGAACAGCTGAAGATTATAAAGAGACCTTCATTAATTAAATCAATGATTCATAGAGATGTACAACAGGAAAACAGACTCTTCAACTCTCTCATGCCATCCAAATATTCTAAATTAATCCACTCCCGTTTGCCAGCATTTGGCCCATATCCCACTAATCATAAAGCCAACCTTCATTAGTTTCTCTGCCAGCTTATTCCATAGAAGCACCACCCTCTGCAGGAAAAAAAATGTTGCTCTTCATTGTCATTCAAATATTTCTCTTCCTACCTTAAACCTATGCCTTCTAGTTTTACACTCTCCTATCTTGGGGGGAAGAAACCTTGACCACTCACCCTATCCATGTCTTTCAAAATTTTATAAACCTCTAGAAAGTGTAAATGTGACTCCAAACAAGACGGTTGGCTGTGCTTTCAGTCATCCTGGGTCTCTCGTCTCAAATTCAGTAGTCGTACCTCATCCTTCTCCATCAAGGCACAATTCCAAAAAAGTTTAATCAACTTGTTCAGGCATATTATGAAACAGCTCTGTAGGATTTGTAACTAGAATTTTCGGCGCAGTGATAGGGACACTACCATCATTCAGCATTAACCAAGGCTTTTGTTTGTAGACCTAATGGTAAGGGGAGTGTCGTTTTAATCCGAAGGGGGAATGTAGAAGGGGTTGTGATATCACTCACTGGGCTGATGTATGGCAGATGGAGTTTAACTTGGATACATACGAGGTATCGCATTTTGATAAATCAAACAAGGGGAGGGTTTGTACAATTAATGCTGGACTTTGGTAGTTATGTAGAAAAGAGGGACCCGGGGCGCAGGTTTAATTCTTTGAAGTTTGTGCTGCAGGGTATTTGAGGTTATTTAATTGCTCCGAACTTTGAGATTAGAAGTTGGAAGTAATGCTGAGGTTTTGCAGAACACTGATGAAGCCTTTTCTGTTGTACTGTATGCAAAACTAGTCGTTATGTTATAGGAGGGATATTATTATGCTGCAGAGGGTTGGGAAGAGATTTACCAGGTTGTTACCATGAACACTTCATCTTCTGCCTTGGGAGCCTACAAACACAAGGCATGAGCATTGAATTGAACAGTTTCCAACCCACCCTCACCCACCTAGATACCAAATCCAACTCTCCAACTCATATCAGCCCTCTCGAGGTGACCTCCCTGTCCATGTTCCTTCCCATCGACCGCTCCACACTCCCAAGCGACCTATCACTATCACCTCCCACCTTCATCTTCGTATCACCTAACTTTCCCCAGCCTCACCCCCCACCACCCATTTTCTCTCAGCCCTCTTCCCCCTCCCCAGTCATGAAGAAGAGTCCTGACTGAAAAGTTGACTCTCCTTCTCCTCGGTTATTGGCTGACCAGCCGTGCCTTTTCCACCACCACACTTTATCTATACTGAATTCTCCAGCATTTGCACTCCCCATTGTCTCTTAGCTATACTTTTCTGTTAACATAATGTCATTCTCTTTTGTAAACGCCCATAGTCTAAGGGATATTTTCTTCAAGAACGTGGGCAATAGCAGTTCTCTCAATGTTTTGTTGATATTGTAATGCCTGAGCAACAGGTACAGGATGTATGCTTCCATTTATAAACAGGGAAGCATGTTCATGTTCCGATAAATCTCCAGTATTGCTCCCATATCCAAAACAGATTGAATTGAATTGCCCTACAAGTCCCAACATTCGTTGCCTCAGTCAGCCTCACATATCCCTATCAGAACGTGTAAATATTAATCGTTATTTTGAATTTTAATAAGATAATATTGAATTGAAACGGATTAACTGGAACTATTAGCTCAGCGATTGTTATTGATGTCAGGATCCTAAATGTGTCTTGGGAGGATTTGCCTCTTCTATTAATTAAGGATTCGGTTCAATGAGTTATCTCATAGTATGAGCAGGAGCTCACCGACAGCACTAACAGGGATCAGCTACTCCAGAGAGAGGGGGAGGAGAGATCATAATCTGAGAACATTAGACTGGAATGTTCCAACAATGGATTAGAATCTGAGAACATTAGACTGGATTGTTCCAACAATGATCAGAATCTGAGAACATTAGACTGGAATGTTCCAACAATGGATCAGAATCTGAGAACATTAGACTGGAATGTTCCAACAATGGATTAGAATCTGAGAACATTAGACTGGATTGTTCCAACAATGATCAGAATCTGAGAACATTAGACTGGAATGTTCCAACAATGGATCAGAATCTGAGAACATTAGACTGGAATGTTCCAACAATGGACAGGAGTTTAACGTATGGTCTTTACTGGATTTCCCAGCCTGGAATATCATTAGCTTGGTGGATCTATAATCTTCTGCTGGTTATTCAAGCTGGTTATCATCCCATCCTCGCTATAGTTGGTGTTCCTGGTAAATTATTCTATCTGTTCATTAAGCCAGATTAAACTGAATTGCTGTCGATATTATATAAAATTTAGAAAGGTGGATGTCAACATTTTCAATTTCAATGAAATATTCCATTCCTCACAAATTGTATCGAGCAAATTACTCATGACAAATTATTCACCAATATGTGAGGAGAACCAGACTGTTCTCAATCTCCATAATCCTTCTAGCCCTGCACAGATGTACATTTCCATATCCTCCCCACTCACTAATCCTGTCCAATAGGGCCATCATGATATCTCCGTCTCCTTCTCCGCCTCAGTGCATCTTCTGAATAAACTATCAATTGTATCTTTGTTAAATCTGGATACACGTTACCAAGTCCCTTCTGACCACATGTTAATTACAGAATAATTGCTCTTGAGTATGTTGAACTTGTTCACTGCACAGAATCAGTCAGACAGGCAGGCACTGCATGCTGCTTAAGACATTGCACATAATCTAGATGCACAGAATAATAATCTGTTGATATCTCATGAAGGAAATTAATGTAATTGAAATGAAACTATCATCATTTGTGAGAAAACGCCCATCTGCTTGCATCATGTCCATCAAAGAAATCAATGGGTTGTCCTTCCCCAGTCAGGTCTGTGCACCTCACAGCAATGTGTTTTACTCTTTACTGTCCTGTGGAACAGCTGAACCAGTCACTCAGTTCAAAATCCATATAACATGCTGGCCTGGCCAGGGCTGCACATATTACGTGCGAGAAGAACAAAGGTAAAGTTAGTTCCCTTCCTGTGCCTGTTTTCCTTATTCCGACATTTCATTTCCATTCAGGTAGGTGACCATTCCCTATTTCAAGAGAAATCTTTCTCACTGAGTCTATCCCCAAGAGTGATGGTCATCTGCACGGGCACTTCTGCTGCTGGCTTTAATGATGCTGACATACAAATGTAAGAAACTTTTAAATTCCACGTCAGTGGCAGTGCATAGAGACGGAATGGGGTTTTACATTATAATAAAGAAATGGAGACTGGGAAGTGGGGGAAAGGAATTATTATGATCATCATTGATATTGTTGTTGAGGCAGTATTTGGGATACTGTGGATAGATTTTCTCTCCTTTAAAAGGAATGATCACATTTCAACAGCGACAGTATAAAGAGATTTCACCAGAGTAATCCCTGGGCTGATGGTAAAAGAGGAGTGAGTGAAGGTTAATTTGGAGCACTGTCAGAGAATAAGAGATCATTGCATTGAAACTTGACAGTGATGGACAATCACTCGTTATGTTCTACACAGACACTGAGAAGATGATAAATTTCATGGCTTTTTAAAAACATTTATTCGGGATGCATGATTCTGGATGTTTAAGTGCCTCTGAGGATAAAATCTTCAATTATATCCTGCCTTGATATCGGGGTCAATCCCTCAAACCTGAGCAGATCCGTTCACCCCATCTGTTAATGTTAATAGGATGGTATCTGTCTGGAGAGTGTTTTCTTCTCATAGAGGGTAGTGAATGTCAACAATTCTCAGGTCTAGAAAGTTAGGGGAGCTAGACCACTGCAAGTATTTAACGAGGTGATAGATGGATTTTTGACCTGTCAGAGTGCTGAGGGGGTGTGAAGAATTGGCCATTAAAATGGAGTTAATGACAACAGTCGGTCAGAGATGATCGCATACAATGGCGTGAGCATCGGAATTATCTGCTCCTGTTTCTTATGTTCTCATATTCTTTCTTTGGAAAGTGAATGGTTTCAATTTTCCTGGAAGTGCTGTTATTGAATGTTGAAGACAGTGAGAGACATGTATTCTGTGAGCCATCTCTGGGAGAGATATGGGCCAGATATTCACAGTGAATCTGAGTCTACAACATGACCAACAAATGAAACCCCAGTTGTAGTGAGGAGACACTCTGTAAAGAGATAGGAGGCCTCTTTCATAACCAGCCTGGATTTCCCATCACATTTTCCATCCCACACCAAACCACGCAGTGGTAATGACTGAATGGTATCCTGTGTTACTGCGGACCAGGTATTTGGAGCAAGTAGTCTCTATTTGCTCCTGTTCAGAGTGGTTGTGAGGACTGAAGGGAACATAGGAAATAGGACTGAGGAGCAGGAGTGGGTCATTAGACACTTTGTCATTGCTCAACCAGACAATAAGATCATGGCTGATCTGATTGTGGTCTCCGCAGCACTTTTCTGTCTGTCCACAATTTTCCTCCATTCACGTGTCTGTTAAATGTTGAATAAACTCAACTTTGAATCAATACTAGGAAACTGCACAAAGTCAAAGTGCACAGGCAGCACAATTCTGTAAGGCACCAATGATTTATCTATCAGTCTTGTTCCTATCCAATTAATTCTGCTGCAGTTTATCATTGTTGATATGTTCATGGAATGTGTCTGTTGTTGATCGGTCAACATTTATAGACCATGTGTAATTACACTGGAAGTGGTGGAGATGAGCTGACATCTTGGGATGAAACTTCGGGGGAAAGGAATTCCTATTTGAACAGTCCCATGAGAATTTTTCATTCCTGCTCCGACCACTGTTGGAAAGTCACTGTTTCCTTTACCAGCCCCACTTCTCCACAGGTTACAACCGATTTGAAGTGTAACCTAGGACATTTTCCCGAAAAATGTGAGACACAGAGTCAAGCACGTACAGACACATACACAAATGCCCGTCTTAAGATGAAAAAGAATAAGGAATGGTTTCCAGAGTTGAATAGTAGTTGAACTCATATCAAATGGAAAAGTGATAATGTGTCCCAACTGCTATTCTGTCTCCGATATTATTCTACTCAAAGAAACTGCAGATATAAGACTTCTTCCTGGACCAATTGGATTTGACAGAATTTCCTTTCCTTCAAGCAGTGGAGTGATTCCCATGAATCCTCAACAGGAATCCTCCATGTTTGGTAAAGATGACTCAGGGATTTTTTACTCTTGCACTTTGCTGTCAGGAGGGTCAAAGTGATAGAGAGGAAGCTATCGGCTGCGGTTTACAACCATAAGATCATCGGACATAGGAACAGAAATTCGGCCATTCAACCCATCGAGTCTGATCCACCATTCAATTATGCCTGACAAGTTGCTCATCCACATTCTCCTGCTTTCTCCCTGTAAACCTTGATCTCTTTGATACTCAGGAACCTATCTATCTCTGTCTTAAATATACTCAATGACCTAACCTCCACCGCCTTCTGTGAAAATGAATTCCATAGATTCTCCATTCTCTGGCTAAAGACGTTTCTCCTTATCTCCATTCTAAAAGGTTTTCCCTTTACTCTAAGGCTGTGTCCTTGGGTCATAGAGTCTCCTACCAATGGAAGTCTTCTCAACATCCACACTATCCAGGCCATTCAGTATTCTGGATGCTTCAATTAGATCCCCCTCATCCTTCTGAACTCCATCAGGAACAGACCAATAGTCCTCAAACGTTTCATATGTTAAGCTTTTCATTCCTGGGACTATTCTCGTGAACCTCCTCTGAACCCATTCCAAGGCCAGCACATCCTTCCTGAGATATGAGGCTCAAAACAGCGCACAATACTCCAAATATGGTCTGACAAGAGCCTCATCGAGCCTCAGAAGTACGTCCCTGCTTTAACATTCAAATTCTTTCAAAATAAATGCCGTCATTGCATTTGCCTTCCTAACTAATGACTATACCTGCAAGTTTACGTTGCGAGAATCCTGGAGTAGAACTCTCAAGTCCCTTTGCACTCCAGATATCTGAATTTTCTCCCCATTTAGAAAGTAGTCCATGCTTGTATTCTTTCGACCAAACTGCATGTTCACACAATTTCCCACTTTGTACTGCATTTATCACTTCTTTGCCCATTATCCTAATCTGCCCAAATCCTTCTTGAGCCGACCTGTCCCTACAACTATCATTGTATCATCTTCAACTGTAGCCAGGATGTCTTCAGTTCCTTCATCTGGATTGTTAGTGCATAAAGTGAAAACTTGTGGTCCCAACACTGAGCCTTATGGACCATCACTTGTCACCTACTGTCAACCTGAGAAGAACACTTTCAATGACACTCTTTGCTTCCTGCCAGACAGCCAAACCTCTATCCATGCTCGTACCTTGCCTCGAACACAGTGGGCCCTTGCCTTACTCAGTAGCCTCCTGTCAGCACATTGTCAAAGACCTTCTGGAAGTCCAGGTGGATGATATCCATTGGCTTTCCTTGTTCAAAGCAGCTCTCTACATCCTCAAGGTATTCTAGCAGATTTCCCAGGCATGATCTCCCCTTGATGAAACCATGCTAACTTTGTTCTACTTTACCATCCACCTCCAACTATTAAGAAATCTCACCCTTCACAAGGGATTCCAGGATCTTACCCACCACCAAGTTTAGATTAGTCAGTCTGTAAGTTTCCGTATTTTGATTTACTCCCTTTTTTTATACAGGGGCATCACATTTGCGATTTTCCAGTCCTCTCGGAATCTCCCTGATTCGCGTGACTCCTGAAAGATCACTACCAATGCCGTCACTGTGTCATCAGCTGTCTGCCTTAGAACTTTGGATTGGAATCCATCTGGTCCAGGTGATTTACTTACCGTCAGGCCATTCAGTTTTTCCAGCACTTTCTCCTTGGTGATGGCCACCGTACCTAGCTCTGTCCACTCACTCTTTTGTAAGGTAGAGGAGAATTTATTGTGGGGGAAAAGGAAAAGGGCAGAGAAACTAACCAGTTACTTCACATCTGTCATCATGGAGAAAGCTCCAGGAAATCTCTGATGTACAGCAAGTGGTCACATGGGACTTGTGGAACAAAAGACATAAAGTCAATGCGTGTCAGCAACAACGCAGTATTTGAAAGTCTAGCTAGGTTGATCATTGCTAAGTCTGATGGGCCAGATGTACTTCACATCAAAATGTCAGATATAAAACAGTATATTAATTGAACAGTCGGTGACTGTGTTTTATTTTCCTGTAGATCCTCCAAAGGCCGTACGCCATTGTAGCTAACTGGAAGGTAGTAAACACGATCCAACTATATACGCAGGCAAGAAGAGATAATGTAGATGACTGCAAACCAATTAATCTTACATCTGTAGGGAAGCAGTTGGAATCTAATATATAAGATGTGATATTGGGCATTTAGAAATGGACAGCAACATTACAGAGAATCACTATTTCTTTCTGACAAAGAAATTATACCTGACAACTTTGAAATTGTTTGATGTTGTTTCTTGCAGCATAGACAATGGACAACCTGTGGAAGTGGTGCATTTGGATTTTCAGAAGTCTTTCTATAAGAACTCATACAATGAGTTCGTAAATGCAATTATCGTGAATAGTATTTGGAAGAATACATGTAATTGGAAAATTAAAGTTCGGTTGGCTTTCGTTTAAGCGAATCTGAATATTGATGTAGAGACATCATTAAGCAGTTGCATAGAGGGTTGGTGAGAGTATACTCGGACAATTTTGTACAGTGTTGGTGACTAATCTAAAAAAGATTACACTGATCACAGAGGACGTGCAATGGACATTCTCCAGATTAATCCCTCAGATGACAAGATTTTCCGTGGGGGGGCTTGTGTTGTGACCTCCCCAGTTTCAAACAACACAATGAAATTTAGAAAATATACGAAACATGTGACAAGGTGGAAACAAACAGAATGTTTGTCTGGCTGTCTACTCTACACTTAAGGCAAATAATGGCAGGATAAGGGACAGGCCATTTAAGACCCCAATAAGGAGGAAAATCTTCATTCAGAGGGGACTGACGCATGCAGGGCAATGGAAACCTGCAGGCAGGGCTAGATTAAGGAGAATCCCCAGATATTCCACAGGTATATCATCTGGAACAGAAAAACCAGGGAAAAGGTGGGACCTATTAGTGACTTGCCAAGTTGCATCCAAACTCAACTTTGTGGTAGAAGGCTGTTTGTGTGACTGGAGACCAATGTCCCCTGGTGTACCGCACAGATCAGTGCTGCATCCCTTATTATTCGTGGTAACCTTAAGTGATGTGAATGTGAAGTGGGTAGGGGGAGCGTGATAAGCAAGTCTGTGTTGCAAAAAAAGATTGACGGGGTGGTTGGCAATGAGGAACAAGGCCTTATATTACAGAAGGATGCTGGTGGATTGGTCAGATGAAAATGATCAATGGCAGACGGAATGTAACCCTGATAAATATGAGTTGATGCACTTTGAAAGATGGAACCAGATAGGGGAGAATTCAATGAATGGCTGCACATTAGGAAGTTCAGAGGCTGCTTCTACACACATCCTTGAAAGTGACTGGATATGATCATTGATGAGTTAAGCAGGACTGTAGATATAGCCTTTGTTCATTGACCCAATGATTATAAGAGGTATATAGCACTTTGGAAAGGCCAAATTAAATACTGTGTGCAGTTCTCGTAGCCATATCACATGAAGGATGTGATTGTATTGGATGAGGTGCAGAGGAGATTCACTGAGATGTTCCCTGGGATGGGACATATGAACTGCGGAGAAGGGGCTAGATAAGCTCGAGTTGTTTCCCTTGGAGCAGAGAAAGTGAGTGGGTAAGTAATTCAGGTTTAAGATTACAAGAGGCATGGACAGGGTGAATAGACAGCAAGTGTTCTTTCCAGTCAAAGTGTCAGCTTCCGTACAGTCTGAAACCAGGGAACGGAGAATGGAGAACAGAGAAACATGACACAACTACTTCACTTCTGTCTTCACAGAAAAAAAGATATAAACAAAACCTTCCCAGCAATAGGAGAAAACCTGAGACTGAATATATATATATATATATATATATATATATATATATATATATATATATAGTATGAAATTAGTAAATAGACTGATTTGGGAAAATTATTGGAACTGAAAATATGGGCATAAAAAAAACTTCAACATACGTTGATAAAATGGGAAGCATATTTAAGAAACTGACTGGTAGATTAATTACGAGAAAGCAATAGAGGAACTAAACTTGGATTTTCAGAAAGATTTTTAATAGAGTCCCTTTTGGCTAAGCACAAGTGTCTGTTCATATCAGGACGGGTGTCGAGTTGCGAGTCATCAGAGCTCATCGAGATCATCGCTGGATCGTGATTGGACGGTGGAGGATCGTTTGGTTGTGCTGTCCTGAAATTGGTGGATCTTCATGCTGGCTTCGGCCTAACACCAATTCAGGGACCAGCCAAGCTAGGAGCTATGGCCTCAGCAACAGCCCGGACCCCAGGCCAGGGCATTCGCAACACAGTCAGGGTAACTGTGCAGAAGGTGGACGATCGTACGCCTGTCAATTGGATGGCGTTCGTGAAGAAGATTTTGTTCGAGTGCTGTGGGTTTGAAGCAGACGAAGCGGCTGGGGGTGGGGTCGAGACTGTCACGCATCTCCTGGAATGTGCCTATGCAGAAGACGTCTGGAGAGGAATGTAGTGGTGTTTATCGAGCTTCGTCCCGAGCAGCACTGTGACACGGCACTCCGTGCTCTATGGAATGTTCCACAGGACGCACACCAAGACGAACATCAACTGAGCCTAGAGGATCGTCAACTCAGTGAAGGATGCTCTCTGGACCTTCCAGATGAAGGAGTTGATCCCGACTGAGTGCTGCAGACTGGCACAATCCAAGGTCCAGGAAAACATGTTGAAGTACGGGTTGAAGCTTGGGGCAACTGCCACCAAGGTACGGTGGGGAAAGACCACCGTGTAACATCTGGTTCCCTAAGAAGAACAGGGGGCCCACGCAGTGATTTGGACTATGCTGACGCCTCAGCTAAATATATGGACATATTTTTGATAAATGTACATACCTGTATAAAAAATGATAAACTCTGATATCTGCATTTAAATGTTTATACATGTATGGCATGACAAACTGTACAGACCATCAAATTATTTTATGAATAAAGTATATTTTTGAAATTAAAAAAGATGTGTGCTGCATGTAGCATTTTCCTGGGGCAGGCAATTTCGATGTGACCTTGAGGAGCGTGAAGCAGTGCGAGCAGCTCCTGAAGGTCTTCAAGGAGAAGGAAGGGGAGCCTCTGTTCTCCAACTTATCAGCTGTTGTGTGTGCGTCCTGCACAGGGCAGTCATGTTAATGCGATTCATATGTACAGCCCCCATGTTCCAGCAGCTGATGTCCTCACCTTCCTGGGAATATACGTCCAGGTTGAGGCAGAAAGCACTGATGTGGTTGACCCTTTGAGAATCTGGACCAGCAATCGGCAGGTCAGGGTAACCCTGAGGGTCAATGCCATGGGAACATCCTCTACACACCCTCCAGTTTTGCAATCGGAGAGAGAAGAGTGTACTTGACATACGGAGTGCAGCCAAAACTGTGCCAAACCTGTGGGAGGTCAGGCCACATTACGGCTGACTGTACGATTACTATCTGTCAGAACTGCAAGCAGGAAGGTCATCCGACCAAGGAATGCAAAGAGGCCAAGAACTGTAATCTGTGTGGAGAGGCGGACCACATTTACATGGCCTGCCCAAGACGAGCGTCTGCCACCTATGCACAGACTGCCAGAGGTGGACGGTAAAAGATAAGCAAGGCACCACAAACCAGCAAGGGAACGGTGTCTGATGGCACCCAGAAGAAAGGACAGGCTGAAGCGGAGCAGACAGCAGCCAGCAGGTAGGGACAGCACTGATCCAAGCTCCTACAGGACAGATGGAGGCAATGGAGGAGGGGGAACCAAGGAGGCAGAGAATTGGATTCCTTTCAAATAAAGGAGGCGGAAAACGCGCCAGGCCACCAAAACCTCCTAGCAAAGAGGGAAACGACAGCTGCACAGTAAGGATACAGGCAGATCCTCGAATGGTGAAGATGGGCAGCACGGTAGCACAGTGGTTGACATTGCTGCCTCACAGCGCCAGAGACTAGGGTTCAATTTCCGCCTCAGTGACTCTCTGTGTGGAGTTTGCACATTCTCCCCGTGTCTGCGTGGGTTTCCTCCGGGTGCTCCGGTTTCCTCCCACAATCCAAAAATGTGCAGGTTAGGTGAATTGGCCATGCTAAATTACCCGTTGTGTTAGTTGAAGGGGTAAAATGTAGAGGAATGGGTCTGGTTGGGTTCCGATTCGGCGGATCGTTGTGGACTTGTTGGGCTGAAGGGCCTGTTTCCACACTGTAAATAATCTAATCTAATCAAAGATGGGCTCAGGGAGGGTCATCATCAAAAGATGAAACAGAGCGCTGCGGGGAGAAAGGAGGGCAGAACCTCCCAAACAGGAAACGACGAACCCTCTGAGGTGACTGGTAAAGGCCACCCACCACCAAATGAAAACTAGGAGGGAGCCACCACCCCACAGCTCCAGGTAACTGGGAGCAGCGACCCTCTTCTGATGTGAGCTGAGGATTAAGGAAACCATTGCCTTCTCATGTCAAAGCCAAATTTGAGGAAGATCCTTTGGTACTCTCCCTGCTATAAACAATTTTTGCTTGAATTAACGTCCATTCCCTGTGCTTCCAGAGTCTTTGTCCCTCGCTGGGGAATCACGCTCCTACAATAAGCAAGGACATACAGATCAAAGGGTAAACTAAAAACAGACTGAGGCATACAGGCTACACCACAAATGGCATGCAATAGGCAAGATCAACGTGAATAAGATCAGCACTATTTGAATTCAGAGTTTCCACTACTCAGTTTAATAATGGGCTGGGAAGATACTGTTCATGAGACGCTGGTTTGTACTGTCTGCCTGATGGAAGAGATTGTAGGTGATCCAGTGTGCGAATGGTCTTTGGTTGCCAGTCTTTCGGCGGCAGCGAGCCTTGTAAATGGAGTCAATGGATGGGAGGTTGGTTTCCTTCATGGCATGGGCTGTGCACACAACCTTCTGTCATTTCTCTTACTGTCCTGGGCTGGGCTATTGTCACACCAGACCATTATGCACACGAATGGTTTGCTCTCAGTGGTGCATTTGTAGAAATTGGTCAGGATCTTTGTGGGCATGCCAAATGTCCTGAGCTGCCAGAGAACGAAGATGCCTTGTTGTGCCATCTCGACTGTTACATCTAACTGGGAAGTCCAGGACAGGATGTTGGTTATCGTCACTCCGAGGAACTTAATGATGCCACCAATTCAACTCCAGTTCCATTGATGAAGATGGAGGCATGTTCTCCTCCTTTCTTTCTGAAGTCATTGATCAGTTTGTTAGTTCTGCCGATGTTGAAAGAGAGGTTGGCCTCAGTGCAGCACATCACAAAGTCCTCTATTTCCATTCTGTATTGGCTTGCCATAATTACATGTCTGTCCTACTATAATGGTGTCATCAGTGAACATGGAGATGGCGTTCATTCAAAATTTGGCAATACAGTCGTGGGTGTACAGGGGTATAGTAGGAGGCTGAGGACACATCTTTTGGTAAGTGTTGACTGTTATCATGGAAGAGACACACTTACCTATTTTCACTGATTGTGTACTGTAGGTCAGAAAGCTGAGGATCCAATTTCAGAGGGCGGAGCCGAGACTAAGGTCAGGGAGTTTTGTGATTATTCTGAAGGGAATAATGGTATTGAAGGTGAACCTATAGTCAATGAGCAGGAATCTGTCGTGGAATTGTAGGGGATCGAGGCAGGCTTGGAGACTAGAACGGATGTGGGCCATGACACGCCTCTCAAAGCACTTCATGCCGCCCCTCAATCTCCTGCGCTCTAACGAGAAATGTCCCAGCTTATCCAACCTCTCCCTATGACTCAGACCCTTGAGTCCTGGCAATATCCTTGTAAAGTTCCAGTTTAATAGCATCCTTCCCATAGCAAAGTGACCAAAAATGAACACAATGTTGAACTTCAAACTATTTGCAACTGTAAGTTTTACTCTGCTGCTAATCATTATGCTGCTGTGATATTATTTTATTATTTGTCTTATTCTGAAATCATATTATTCATTGAATCCTCTGACGGTAATCCCCTCGGGTGAACGTCCTCCTGACTGCGTGAATTTGAATCAATCTATTTTGTTTGGACTCATATTTTGAGGCCGCTGTATATCAGAAAACAGGAAGAGATGATGGATGTTTGTGCAGTGTGTGTCCTTTACTGGACCAGCTTGTCTCTCCAGGCACCTAAAGCTTTTATTGTGGGTCAGAGTCCCTCCGAATTGTTAATCACAGAAGGAAGCTATTCAGCCCATTGTAGGTCCATGAACATAGAACATTACAGCTCAGTACCGGCAACATTCTTCAGCAGTACCCATCTCTCCACCAACCTTACAGCGAACCCTAAATTTATTAATTCATCCTTCTATTCCCTCATTAAGGTCATTTTCAAATAGACAAACAACAGTCACCCCCAAACAGATTTTTACAGTATACCACTAACGACTGAACTCGAGGATGGCCATTCCCCATCAACTACCACCCTCTGTCTTCTTTCAGCTAGACAATTTCTGATCCAAAACGTTAAATCACCCTCAATTCTACGTCTCCGTATTTTTCTGTGAGAAAGTAAGGACTACAGATCTTTGAGATCAGATTTGAAAGTGTGGTGCTGGGAAAGCACAGCAGGTCCGGCAGCATCCGAGGAGCTCGGAGAAAGTGAAGACTGCAGATGCTGGAGACCAGAACACTGATTCCTGGTGAAGGCCTTACAAGTGAAACATCGACTCTCCTACTCCTTGGACGCTGCCTCGTCTGTTCTGCTTTTCCAACACCACACTCTCCATATTTTCTGCAATAGCCTAACATGGTGGACATTTCAAATGTTTTACTGAAATACTTATACCCCACTTTACCCTGACCCACCTGTTTGGTTACCTCTCAATGAATTCAGTAAGATTTGTGAAGCATGACATACCCTTCACAAAACCTTGTTGACTATCCCTAATAAAGGATTCCTTTCTAGGTGAGAATAAATCCTATCTCTTATAAACCTTTCCAACACTTTACCCATAACCAAAGTCAACCTGGTATATAATTACCAGGGTTGTCTCTTCTCCATTTCTTGAACAAAGAGACAACCTTTGTTGTCGCCCAGTCTTCTGGCACTATTCCTGTAGACAATGGCGATGTAAAGATTCGAACCAATGCTTGTGTCACCTCCTCTCTAACTTCACAGAGAATCCTGGGATTAATTCCATCTGGCCAAGGGAACTTATCTATTTTCACACTCTCCAGATTTGCTAACATCTCCACCTTACGAACCTCAATCCCATCTAGTCTAATAGCCTTTACTGCATATAGGCCCAGATAGCATTGTCTTTCCATTGTGAATATTGATTCAAATATTTATTTAGTGCCTGTGCGATCTCCTTGGACTACACACACAACTTCACACTACTATCCATGATTGACCCTAATCTTAATTTGGTCATTCTTTTATTCGTGACATACTGATACAAAGCTTGAGGGTTTTCCTGGATCCTACTTGCCAAAGACTTCTCATACTCTCTCTTGGCTATTCTTATCTCTTTCTTTACGTCCTTCCAGGATAACTTGTAACTCACAAGCATCCGAACTGAACCTTCACGTTTCATCTTTACATAAGCCTCCTTCTTCCTCTTGACAAGAGATTCAACTGCTTCAGTAAACACAGCAGCCTCACTCGACCACTTCCTTCTTTTCTGACATGCGTAAACTTATCAAGGACACACAGTAGCTGTTGTTTGAAATAGCTCCACATTTAAATTGTGCCCATCCCCTGCAGTTTCCTTCCCCATCCTATGTATTCTAAATCCTTTCCTAATCGCATCATAATTGCCTTTCCCCCAGCTATAACACTTGCCCTGCGGTATAGACCTGTCCCTTTCCAAAGCTAAGGTAAACATAACTGAATTGTGGTCACTATCAGCAAAGTGTATACCTACCTCCAATTCTAATACCTGGTCTGGTTAATTACCCAGTACCAAATCCAATTTGGCCTTGTACCTTGTTGGCCAATGTACATACTGTGTCAGGAAACCATTCTGTACACATTGGACTAAAACTGACTCATATAAAGTAATTGAACTGTAGCGTTTCCAGTCACTATTTGGAAAAGTAAAGTCCTCCATAACAACTACTCTGTTATTTTCGCTCCTATCCAGTATCATCTTTGTAATCCTTACGCGACATCTCTGGAACTTTTCAGAGGGCTGTAGAGAAATAAAAACAGGGTGACCTCTCTGTTTTTGTTTCTAACCTCTTCCCATACTAACTCAGTGGACGAGTCCTTACCAAACATCCTTTCTGCCACCGTAATATTGTCTTTGATTAACAATGCCTCCACCTCCCGCCACTTTTAGTACCTAACTTGTTCTTAATGAAGCATCTAAACCCCGGACCAACCAACGATCAGTCCTGTCCCTGCTCTATCCATTTCACCAAAATAGCCGCAACGTTTGTAAAAAGATTCGTAGCTCGGGTGCTTGTTGTTGTGATTCTGTTCACCGAGCTGGGAATTTGTGTTGCAGACATTTCGTCCCCTGTCTAGGCGACATCCTCAGTGCTTGGGAGCCTCCTGTGAAGCGCTTCTGTGTTGTTTCCTCCAGCATTTGTAGTGGTTTGTCTCTGCCGCGTCAGACTGTCAGTTCCAGCTGTCCACTGCAGTGACCTATGCATTGAGTCCAGGTCGATGTGTTTAATGATAAAATCCGTGGATGAGTGCCATGCCTCAAGGAATTCACTGGCTGTTCTCTATTTGGCTTGTCCTATAATAGTTGTGTTATTCCAGTCGAACATCAAGCTGTGCAACTGCACAATTTTGAAACAGGGAGCGATTGGAGGGATGGTAAAACGAGGGTGAGTTGGATAGATCAGAAGACAGCATGAGGGGAGATAGACAGGAACAGACAGAAATTGGAAGTTTTATTTAGACATTCTCACGGTCTGCAAGGTCTTTATCTATTACCATACCCTGTGTGCGCTGTGCAGATACTGACTGTGGTCCCAGAACATTTATCTTCAATAATATCATACAGCTGAGTTGCTGACAGTTAAAGAGAGTTCGAAAGGCCAAGTTATTTTTTTACAGTGAGAAGGTGGTTAAATTTAAACAGACTGGGTGAAAGCAGCAGGAACTGAGAATCCTGCTCGATACTAAGATACTGTGCTAGAGAATCTCAATGAGGTGGATCACTGACAGAGGGGAAATCAGCATCTCAGCTGTGGGCAAAATAATGATTGAGAAAGATTGTACACCACTTCCGTGGTTTTGTAATACACTTTTCAATTTATGTAGCTCAATATCATGAATATATCTTATCTCCTTATACTTTCCATAGTTTAGTATGGACAGAAAATCATTTTGTCCTGTATTTTGTGATCAATAAACAGATTTTACTCCTCATTCCTCACTTTAAATGTATCCTTGAATCTGTTCTTCATATGAGTTATAGAGGGTAACATTCCAATACTGATGACTGGGGAATATTATTGTCCCTCCCTCCAGTCTGAACTGCCATGTCCCACAATTCTCTCTGTTTTCTGTCTCCTCCACAATGCCATAATCACACTGTAATTGAAGTCCAGTAAATGACACTTCATCACAGTTCACGAACATCGAGGACATCAATAGCACAGGCCTCATCTGCCTCTCTCTGAACCTGGAATAACAATCTGAATTGCATTTGTCACGTTCAATTCTCTGTTATCATATCCATGCCATTTGTCTGTTATAATCCCACGTTTCTCAGACACACACTCCCCTCAGATCATGAAGTATAAAAATTGCCTCAATGTTTAATTGAAATTATGATGCTTGATCAATAGTTCCAGGATGTATGTTTCCATTTATAAACAGAGAAACATGTTTGCGTTCTGATAAACTTATAACATTTCTCCTGCATCCAAGTCAGATTGAATGGTTTTCTCAATTGATCTACCGGTCTCAAGATTTGTTCCATCAGTCACCCTCACAAATCCCATTCAGTATGCGAAAGTTTGAATCATTGTTTTGAATTTTAATAAAACAATATTGAATTGAAAGGCGTTGGATGGAGCTATTTGTTCAGAGACTGTGATTGATGTCCGTCTCCATGGATCAGAAATGTGTCACTGGAGGTTTTGCCTCTTCTGTTAATTAAAGACTCGGTTCAATGTGTTATCCCAGTATGGGCGGGAGCATCATTGACTGGACTAACAGAGATCAGCAGCTCGAGAGTCAGGGAGAGGAGACTTCAGAATCTGAGAACATTAGACTGGAATGCTCCAATAATGGATCTGAATCTGAGAACATTGGAAAGGAATATTACAACAGACAGGAATTTATCCTTCGGTCTTTAATACCTTTCTCAGCCTTGGATATCATTAGCATCATAGATCGAAGATATCCTTTGGATTATTCAAGGTGGTTACTATCCCATCCGCGCCATAGTTGGTGTTCCTGGTAAGTCATTCCATCTGACTATTAAGCTGAGTTGAACTGAATTGCTGTTCATATTCACATTTTAGAATTTGGAAGTCATCATTTTCAGATACAGTCAAAAATTTTATTCCTTACAAATTATAACTAGCAAATTACTATTCACAACTTACTCAACAATATGTGAGGAGAAACCAGACTGTTCTTAAACTCCATGATCTTTTCTCTCCATACAGATTTCCATTCATACATATTCTCCCCGCTCACCAATCCTGCCCAAGGCCACTATCAGGATATTTCAGTCTCCTTCTCAGCCTCAATGCAACTGCTGAATAATCCATCGTTTGTGCCTTTGGTAAATCCAGATATAACCGTTTCAAGTCTCTTCTAACTATGCTTACGTCACAAAATATTTGTACTTAAGATGATTAATTTGTCCTCTCCACAGAATCTGTAAGATGGACAGACAGTGCATGGTGGTCAAGTCATTGACTCATAATCAAACGGCACAGAATAATAATCTTTTAGTGTCTCATGAAGGAAGTTGATGGAATGTAAATTAAATCATCACCACTTGTTTTGAACAAAGCCTATGTGTTTGCCTCATGTCCTGTAGAGAGGTTCATGGGTCATCCATCCCTGGTCAGGTCTCTGTGTGACTGCAAATGTACTGCGATGTGTTTTACTTTGTACTAACCTGTGGAACAGCTGAAACAGTTACTCAGTTCAGGATCAGCATAACATACTGGTCTGACCAGGGCTGCACACATCCCGTGAGAGCAGAATAAAAGAAAAGATACCTCCCTTCCCCTGCCTGATTTCCATGTTCCTGCAAGTCATTTCCATTCAGGTAGGTGACCATTCCCTGTTTCGAGTGAAGACTTTATAATAGAGTCTCCCTCCGAGAATGATATTCATCTCCATCGGTACCTCTGGTGATGACTTTATTGATGCTGACGTACAAATGTAAGAAATGTCTAAATTCCACATCATTCGCAGTGAGAGAGAAGTAATGGCTTTTTACAGCACAGGAAACAAGCTGAGACAGCTAAGTGAGGGAACAGAATTATTGCGATCAACCCTGAGAGTGTTGATGAGATCGTATTTGGAGTATTGTGGACAGATTTTCTCTCTTTTATAAGGAATACGCCTCTTGGCAGCAAGAGTGTAAAGGAGCTTCACCAGCCTCATTGTTAGGATGATTGTACCATCGGGAGTGCATGAGGATTAATGTGTAGTGCTTTGAGGGAATAAGATTATTGCATTGAACCGTAAGGGGATGGACTGTCACGCATTATATTCCAAACAAACAATGATACGGTGATAAATTCCATGGCTTGTTTATTACTAGGTTTACATGATTGTCGATTCGTTAAAAGCCTCTCGGAATGTTCCTCTCACCCCACGCCACTCCCCATTTTGATTGAGAGAGAGAGAGAGTCAGTCTTTGACTATCCTCTCTCCACATTATGAACGTCATGTAATCCACAATCCCGACAGGAGCCTCAATACTTACATGGTAAAACAGTTAACTATTTCCATCAACTTCTGACCCCCACGGAGAACATGGATCTGTCTTCTCGGAAATGGAAGATGCCTCTTTGAGACTTGGTAGAAAACATTTGGTTTCCTTCCTCACTGCCGGCGAAACAGAACATGTGTCCCACAGGCAATGGAGCCACGAGGAAAATCGTGAGCTGTCTATGAGTGCAGTGTCTGCTCAATTGGTCTTTCAGGTTGGAGCATCAATGACACCACATGTTCCCGTATAAATGTCTTAAGGGGCTGAATGGCCTCTCCTGCTCCCATAAAACAGTATCAAGTGTCTGATTGGGCTCAGCCTGTTCCTGTTTAACAGCTCAATGTACTGACTGGAGCCCTCCTCTTCCTGGGGAACAGGCAGCACGATTGAATGGGCTGTCCCTGCTTTTGTTCAGTCGTTTAGATGGGCAGAATGGCTTCCATATATCATGTAACCAGCTTGTGGTGCTGAATGAGCTCATGTTTTAACTATGGAAATGTGCAGTGTCTGGCCGTGCTGTTACATGAATGTTACTGACACTTTAACAACACAAACCTGACTGCTGTCCAGGCTTTGCTGCACATGGACATAGAGACTGGTTCAGGAGCTGAGGGGGGACAAAATGTTCTGAACATTGTGTGACCTTCAGTGATCACCCCGCTTCTGTTCTTATGATGGATCGGCGGAGGGGGGGGGGGAGTGGAGTGGAGTGGTACCAGGGATGTGGCCCGCGTAAACGTTGATGAAGGAGCTGAAGATGTTTATACTGAGGAAGTTAACCTGAGGATCACCTCAACAGATGTCCTGGGACTGAGAGGATTGTCAGCCACCGCCCACATACATCTTCCTTTGTGCTCTGAAAGACCCCAACCAGTAGGGAGGAAACACCTGATTCCCATTAAACTCAAATAAGTAGGTGGTCGCGATGACACCCTCAGTCAAATACTGTCTTGGTAATCTGTCCTGAGACCTTATGTTCACCTCTTGTTCCTTTCAATAGGTGACGGTGTCTGTGGGGGGAGTCTTTCCCTCTCACAGAAGGAAATCAATGCCTGAAATTATCTGGTGTAGAGAGGTAAAGGAGCTTAATCACTGAAAGTATTTAAGGAGGAGGTAGATGCATTTTTGACCTGTCAGAGAACCCATGGGTGTGATTGATTGGGTATTAAAGAGGAGGTAACGCTAACAGTAGATCAGCCATTTTCGTATACAATGGCTTGACCGTCCGAATTACCTGATCCTGTTCCTTATGTTCATATTTTCTGTAATTAAAATGTTCATGGTTGTAATGTTCCTAGACTATCTATTATTGAATGTTGCATTCAGAAAGGGCGTAGCACTTTGAGTCATCTCTGGGTGAGGTATGGGGCTTTATTCATAATGGATCTTGGTCTAGACCATGACCAACAAATGAAGCACAAGTTGCAGAGAGGAGGCGCTTTGTGAAGAGACCAGGGGCATCTTTCGAAGCCAGACTGTATTTCAAAATAACATTTTACAACACTCACCAAACCGTGTGTGACAGTCTGGAGGGATTGAAAGAGAGCCTGTGTTACTGTGGACCAGGTATTTGGAGCAAGTGGCCTCCATCTGCCCCATACACAAAGCCGTGCAGCCTGCTCTTAATCACACCCTGCCTTTCCAAATGTATGTATATCTTATCTCTCAGAACCTTCTAAAGTAGTTTACCTACTACAGATGTCTGGTTTACTGGTCTATAGTTACCAAGTTTTTCTTTGTAGCCTTTCTTGAATAAGGGCACAGCATTCCCTGTCCTCCAGTTATCTGGGATATCACCCGTGGCCAGCGATGATATAAAAATATCAGCCAGGCTCCCGCAATCTCTTCTCTGTCTTCTTGCAATGTTCTTCGGTACATATCTGTTACATGAAAATACTGCAACGTTTGAATTAAAAATCTATTTCTTTAATGTAAAAACACCAAAGAGTGATAAAGTGACTTAATGATGGTTAACATAACAAATTGAAGATTATTTTAATTATAAGAAGTGACTTCATAAGAATTCCAGACATTGTGGAAACCTGAGAAATGTCAGAAATTTACAATACAGAAAAGGAGGGCGATGAAAATGATAAGGAAATCAAAAAGCGAACCTGCATGCTCACACACAGGAATACCAGGACTGCACAAATCTACAATCTGTATTTCAAAGGAAACAAAACAAAAGTAAGGTCAAATGTGGAAATTTGTAATCGGGAGAGGAGAGTTTATTGTGGAGAAACGTTACGCTGCATCTGTCATCATGGAGAAAGATCCAGAAAATCACCCAGAAATACCTAGTGATCGTTTAGGGCTCGTGGAACTAAAAACACAAAGTCCATTCATATCAGTAACAAGGTAGGACTGAACATGTAGCTGCATTAAACATTGCCATGTCGAACGAAACAGATATAATTCATTTCAAAATGCCAGAAATAGATCAGCAACAGAAGTATTAATTGCACTGTCAATGGCTGTGTTTTATTTTCATGTATATTCCACAGAGGCTGGAAAGCCATGGTAGATAAAATGAAGGTAATACACGTGATCCAAGCATGGTAGGGAGATGAATGCAATGGATCCAAGCTCCTAGAAAGGGAAAAAGTGATAGTGTGAAGAAATGCAGACCAATTAACTTGACATCTGTAGAGAAACGTTTGGAATCTATGAGACAGGATGCGATATTGGATATTTAGAAATTAACAGCAACATTGGAGAGAATCTGTCTCCATTTCTGAAAGGAAAAATACACTTGATAACTACGGAATTTTTTGAAGGGTATTGAGAACAATGTATGTAAGTGACAAGTTAAACTTGGGTTCACCTTCAATTAAAGACGTCAGAATATCGATGCAACGACATGTTGAAGTAGTTTCACAGCATGTTGGTGAGAGTGTACCTGGAGTATTGTGTACAGACTTGGTGAGACGGTCCCTGGAGTATTTTGTACAGGGTTGGTGAGACTGTACCTGGAGTATTGTGTGCAGGGTTGGTGAGACTGTACCTGGAGTATTGTGTACAAGGTTGGTGAGACTGTACCTGGAGTATTGTGTACAGGGTTGGTGTCCTAATCTGAGAAAGAATATACTGACCACAGAGGAAGTGCAATAGACATTCTCCATATTAATCCCACAGGTGACGAGATTGCCTGATGAGGAAACTTGGCCTACGAGCTCTGGAGTTTCAAAGAATGAGAGGTGATCACAGTGAAATTTAGAAAATTCACAAAACATATGACAAGGTGGAAATAAACAGAATGCTTCCCTGGCTTTCTACTCCACATTTAAGACAAATAATGGCAAAATAAGGGACAGGCCATTGAAGACCGCAATTTTGAGTGTGAGCAGCAGCTAAGGTAAGACTGTTTGTTTTAAAAGTACTTACCGGTAGCGGGCAGCGGTGTTTTTTTTTCACTCTCTTCACAGAAAGAGCGGGAGCAGCAGGGGGAAGTGACGACGACCAGAGAGGCAGCCGAGACCTGGAATCAGGTAGAGCGTAAGCTTACCTGGGTAGGTTTGTTTCCCCTTTAAAAGCGCGCAGCTGAAGAACCCGAGGCACTACAGAGGTAGTGCCTCCCACCCGCCCTCCTCCTCTAACCTAATAATAAGATCCGTTGTGGTAAGGAGGTAAGTGCCGAATTTTGCTTGTTGTATTCTTTAGACCCAGTTTTTTGTTTAAAATAAAGGTTAGCTTTAGATGGATGGCAGTGAAGGCAGTGCAATGTTCCTCCTGCAACATGTATGAGGTGAGGGATGCCATGGACGTCCCTGCTGATTACACTTGCAGGAAGTGCACCCATCTCCAGCTCCTCCAAGACCGTGTTAGGGAACTGGAGCTGGAGTTGGATGAACTTCGGATCATTCGGGAGGCAGAGGGGGTCATAGATCGGAGCTATAGGGAAGTAGTAACTCCAAAGATGGCAGATAGATGGGTGACAGTGAGGGGGACTGGGAGGAAGCAGCCAGTGCAGGGACCCCCTGTGGTCGTTCCCCTCAAGAACAAGTATACCGTTTTGGATACTTGTGGGGGGGACGACTTACCAGGGGTAAGTAACGGGGCTCAGGCCTCTGGCACGGAGCCTGTCCCCGCTACTCAGAAGGGAAGGGTGGAGAAGAGCAGAGCAATAATAATTGGGGACTCGATAGTTCGGGGCACAGATAGGCGGTTTTGTGGGAACGAGAGAGACTCACGTTTGGTATGTTGCCTCCCAGGTGCAAGGGTACGTGATGTCTCTGATCGTGTTTTCCGGGTCCTTAACGGGGAGGGAGAGCAGCCTGAAGTCGTGGTCCATATTGGCACCAATGACATAGGTAGGAGGAGTGCTGTGGATGTTAGACAGGCTTTTAGGGAGCTAGGTTGGAAGCTCAGAGTTAGAACGAACAGAGTTGTTGTCTCTGGTTTGTTACCCGTGCCACGTGATAGAGAGTCGAGGAATAGGGAGAGAGAGGAGTTAAATGCGTGGCTACAGGGATGGTGCAGGAGGGAGGGATTTCGGTACTTGGATACTGGGGTTCTTTCTGGGGAAGGTGGGACCTCTATAAACAGGATGGTCTGCACCTGAACCTGAGGGGCACCAGTATCCTTGGGGGGAGGTTTGCTAGTGCTCTTGGGGGGGGTTTAAACTAACTCTGCAGGGGCATGGGAACCCAGACTGTAGCTTTAGGGTGCAGGACCTGGAGTGTAGGGAGGTTAGGAATATGGCATCAATCTTAAAGGAGGGTGCCTGTAAACAGAAGAGTGGCTTGAAGTGTGTATACTTTAATGCCAGAAGTATACGAAATAAGGTAGGTGAACTCGCAGCGTGGGTTGGTACCTGGGACTTCGATGTTGTGGCTATTACGGAGACGTGGCTAGATCAGGGACAGGATTGGCTGTTGCAGGTTCCAGGGTTTAAATGTTTTAGTAGGGTCAGAGGTGGGGGCAAAAGAGGGGGGGGGTGGCTTTGCTTGTCAAAGATAGTATTACAGCGGTGGAAAGGAAGATGGACGAAGATTTGCCATCTGAGGTAGTTTGGGTTGAGGTTAGGAATAGGAGAGGTGAGGTCACCCTGTTGGGAGTCTTTTACAGGCCTCCTAATAGTCCTAGAATCGTTGAAGAAAGGATTGCGAAGATGATTCAGGAGAAGAGTGACAGTAATAGGGTGATTGTTATGGGAGACTTTAACTTTCCTGATATTGATTGGGAAAGCTATAGCGCAAGTTCGTTAGATGGGTCAGTGTTTGTGCAATGTGTGCAGGAGAGTTTCCTGACACAATATGTAGATAAGCCAACAAGAGGTGAGGCCATACTGGATTTGGTTCTGGGTAACGAACCAGGCCAGGTATTAGAACTAGAGGTAGGTGAGCACTTTGGGGACAGTGACCACAATTCGGTGATTTTTACTCTAGTGATGGAGAGGGATAAGTGTGTACTACAGGGCAAGAGTTATAGCTGGGGGCAGGGAAATTATGATGCGTTGAGGCATGACTTAGGATGTGTGGATTGGAAAAGTAGATTCCAAGGCAAGAGCGCAATTGATATGTGGAACTTGTTCAAGGAGCAACTATTGAGTGTCCTTGATAAGTACGTACCTATCAGGCAGGGAGGAAAGGGTTGTGTGAGGGAGCCGTGGTTTAATAAGGAGTTGGAATCCCTTGTTAAATGGAAGAGGGCGGCCTTTGTAAAGATGAGGCGTGAAGGTTCAATAGGGGCGATTGAGAGTTATAAGGTAGCCCGGAAGGACCTGAAGAGAGAGCTAAGAGCAGCAAGGAGGGGACATGAAAGGTCCTTAGTTGGTAGGATTAGGGAAAACCCTAAGGCTTTCTATAGGTATGTTAGGAATAAAAGAATGACTAGGGAAGGAATAGGTCCAATCAAGGATAGTAATGGGAAGTTGCGTGTGGAGGCTGAAGAGATTGGGGAGGCGCTGAATGAATACTTTTCGTCAGTATTCACTCAGGAACAGGACATTGTTGTCGATATGAATACTGAGGCACGAATAAGTAGAATGGATGGCTTTGAGATATGTAGAGAAGAGGTGTTGGAAATTCTGGCAAGGGTGAAAATAGATAAGTCCCCTGGGCCTGATGGCATTTATCCTAGGATTCTCTGGGAAGCAAGGGAGGAGATTGCAGAGCCATTGGCCTTGATTTTTGTGTCCTCTTTGTCAACCGGAGTAGTGCCAGAGGACTGGAGGCTAGCAAACGTGGTTCCCTTGTTCAAGAAGGGGAGTAGGGATGATCCTAGTAACTCTAGGCCAGTGAGTCTCACTTCTGTTGTTGGCAAAGTCTTAGAGAGAATTGTAAGGGATAGGATTTATGCACATCTGGATAAGAATGATGTGATCAAGGATAGTCAGCATGGTTTTGTGAAGGGCAGGTCGTGCCTCACAAACCTTATTGAATTCTTTGAGAAGGTGACTAAGGAGGTAGATGAGGGGAAAGCGGTAGATGTGGTATATATGGATTTTAGTAAGGCGTTTGATAAGGTCCCCCATGGTAGGCTACTGCAGAAAATACAGAGATATGGCATAGAGGGTGAGTTGGAGGTTTGGATTAGGAATTGGCTCTCTGGAAGAAGACAGAGGGTAGTAGTTGATGGCAAAGGTTCATCTTGGAGTGCCGTCACTAGCGGTGTTCCACAAGGATCTGTTTTGGGACCATTGCTGTTTGTCATTTTTATAAATGACCTGGAGGAAGGGTTAGAAGGTTGGGTGAGCAAGTTTGTGGATGATACGAAAGTCGGAGGAGTTGTAGACAGTGAGGAAGGATATGGTAGGTTACAGCGGGATATAGAGAAGCCGCAGAGCTGGGCAGAAAGGTGGCAAATGGAGTTCAATGTAGCTAAGTGTGAAGTGATTCACTTTGGTAAGAGTAATAAAAAGATGGATTACTGGGCTAATGGTAGACTACTTGGTAGTGTGGAAGAGCAGAGGGATCTTGGTGTCCATGTACACAGATCTCTGAAAGTTGCCACCCAGGTAAATAGTGCAGTGAAGAAGGCATATGGCGTACTGGCTTTTATTGGTAGAGGAATTGAGTTCCGGAGTCCTGAGGTCATGCTGCAGTTGTATAGGACTCTGGTGCGACCGCATCTGGAATATTGTGTGCAGTTTTGGTCGCCATACTATAGGAATAATGTGGAGGCACTGGAACGGGTGCAGAGGAAGTTTACCAGGATGTTGCCTGGTATGGTAGGAAAATCCTATGAGGAAAGGCTGAGGCACTTGGGGTTGTTTTCATTGGAGAAAAGAAGGTTTAGGGGTGATTTGATAGAGGTGTACAAGATGATTAGGGGGTTAGATAGGGTTGACAGTGAGAACCTTTTTCCACGTATGGAGTCAGCTATTACAAGGGGGCATAGCTTTAAATTAAGGGGGGGGTAGATATAGGACTGATGTTAGGGGTAGGTTCTTCACTCAGCGAGTCGTAAGTTCATGGAATGCCCTGCCAGTAGCAGTAGTGGACTCTCCCTCTGTATGGGTATTTAAGCAGGCATTGGATAGGTATATGGAGGATAGTGGGTTAGTGTAGGTTAGGTGGGCTTTGATCGGCGCAACATCGAGGGCTGAAGGGCCTGTACTGCGCTGTATTCTTCTATGTTCTATGTTCTATGTTCTATGTTCTAAAGAGGAATTCGTTCAGTCGGAGAGGACTGACTAACACAGGGGCATTGAAACCTGCTGGCAAGGCAAGATTAGGGCGAATCCCCAGATAATCTACAATGTGTCAATCAGAAAAGAATAACCAGGGAACAGGTAGGACCCATTAATAACTTGCCAAGTTGCATCTAAATCAACTTTAGTGGTAGGAGACAGAGGGTGGTGGTAGAAGGCTGTTTGTGTGACTGGAGGCTGGTGTCCAATGGTGTACCACGGGAATCAGTGTTGTGTCCCTTATTATTTGTGATTCAGAGGTGCCAGTGTTGGACTGGGGTGGACAAAGTTAAAAATCACATAACACCAGGTTATAGATCAACGGGTTTATTTGGAGGCACGAGCTTTCAAAGTGCATAACCACCTGATGAAGAAGCAACACTTCAAAAGCTATTGTCTGCGAATGAACATGTTGGACTATAACCTGGTGTTGTGTGATCTTTAACCTTATTATTTGTGGTATTCATAAATGGTGTATCTGTGAATATGGACGGGGGTGGGCAGAGTGAGATGAGCAAGTTTGTGTTGGACACAAAGATTGGCTGGGTGGTTAACAGTGAGGAGGTAGATCTTATGTTGCAGGAAGATACAGATGAAATGTTCAGATGGGTAGATCAATCACAGATGGAATGTAACCCTGATAAATATGAGGTGGTGCACTTTGGAAGAAGGAACCAGACAGGGGAGTACTCAATGAATAGCAACACACTAGGAAGCTCAGAGGGTGCTTCTCCACACATCCCTGAATGTGACTGGACAGGGTAATACACAAGTTGAGAATGCATAGGGGCCCGTAAACGTAGCCTTCATTCATCGACACATAGATTATAACAGCTTTTCAAATGTTAGGCTGCCGTTCTCTTTTTCCCATCAAAGGGCACAACGTCACATCTACCCACATTGCCCCGTCTTTGCACAGACACTCCACTTGCCTCAGGCACATTGGAGCTTTTGTTTTCATCTTCCTCACCCACTCACAGTCCGACATTGAATAGTGCACTCAGCAGCTTGGAAATATTGCATTTGATTCCATCTAACAAAAGTTTGGTGTGTATTTGAAATAGCTCGGGCCCAAGCACTGAATCCTGCTATACCCCCGGGTCCTCCGCTCTAAACGAAAACATTGATTTATTCCTACTCCCTGTTTCCTGTTAGCTCTCCCATTGTAAAACCATGCCCTTCGATTAGCCCCAGTCTCATACGTTTCTAATTTGCATAGTAGGCTTGGGGCTTTATCAATCAGCTTTCTGAAAATCCAATCGTATTGCATTGATTGCTTTTCCATAATTTTGCTAAAAGTCAGTTTCTCAAATGTGATTCCCATTTGATAAATCACTTTGCCTCAGCCCATTACTTTCAGTTAAATTACTTTTTCCATAACGTTTATTTGCTAATTTCATTCTATTCCCCACCTTCCCACCAGATTAAACTTTCCTAGTATTGCTGGGAGGATTGCTTTGCGTTTTGATTTCTTCTGTGAAGACATAACTGAAATATTTGCTGCATAGTTCTGCCACTTCCCTGTTCTTCATTCTCCATTTTGTGGTTTCAGACTGTAACGAAGCTGCACGTTGTTTTCCCTTAATTTTGACATTGACATACTTTATGAAGTGGTTAAAGTTCACTCCTATTACCCTTATGCATATAGAGTGTTCTGCAACCCAACAATTCCTGTCATAAGCTTTTCGATGATTGACCTTGTACAACCATACACTCATAGAAGCATAGACTCTGCACCATCAGACGTACAGCATGGTCTACATTAGAACCACTTTTCTACACTAAGCCCCATAGCTGGGAATGTTATGACACTTCAAGAGGTCGTCCAAGTACTTTGTAACAGATGTGAGGTTACCCGTGACAGCTCCCTCTCCGATAGTACATTCCAGACTGCAAAACGCTCTGGGCGCAAAATTATCCTCAAATCCCCTCTAAATCTCAAACCCTTCACTTTAAGAATGTGCTCCCCCTTGTTCTTCTCCCGCTGACTAAAAGGTCAGCTGCTGTCTGTCCACACTGTCCATGCCCCTCATAACCTTATCCTTCTGAATCATGTCACCCTCAGCCTTCTCTGCTCCAAACGTAAACATCTCGAGCTTATTCAGCCTCTCTCCATAGCTGATATGCTGCATCCCAGGGAACATCCTGGCGAATCTCCTCTGCACCCTCTCCAGTTCAATCACATCCCTCCTGTAATATGGCTCTCAGAACTGTACACAGTATTCAATCTTGGCCTAACAGATCTATGCCTCGATGAATGAAGACTATGTTTACGTGCCCCTATGCTTTTTCAACTTGTATATTACCCTGTCCAGTCATATTCTGGGATGTGTGGAGAAGAACTCTTTGAGCTTCTTAGTGTGCTTCCATTCATTGAGTCGTCACCTGTCTGGTTCCTTCTTTCAAAGTGCATTTGAAAAGGTTGGAAAATGTTACTCTATAAAGGGACTTACGCTTCCTTTTGTTTCATTCTTCACCAACCTCCGCCGTCCATACAGGGCAGTGAGTTCTGAAGCCAGAAGTCAATACTGGGAATGGCACTGGGACACTTACCAGTGCATATAGACCCACCAGGTGGGTAGCTGTAACATTGAAATGTATCTGGATTTCCCTTTACAACAGCCACTGAATAAATATTACAGGATCAGAAAGCAGATAGGAAGATGAATGGGGTGTTGACCTTCATTTCAGGGGGATTTGAGGCCAGGAGTAAGGGGGTCTTACTGTTGCTTTACAGGGCCTTGGTGAGCCCCCATCTTGAACATTGTGCAGTATTGTGTGCAGTTTTGGTCTCCTTACCTAATAAAGCACAAACCTGACATTGAGGGAGAGCAGTGAACGATGACCAGACTGAACTCTGGGATGACAGGTTTGTTGTGGGAGCAGGGTTTGGGGCGACTGAACCTGTATTCCATGTGTTTTAACAAAATGAGTGGAGACCTCAGTGAAATAAATAAAAGTCTGACAGGGCGAGACAGATTAGAAACAGGCATGATAATTTTAGAGCCATTTCAGAGACCATTGAAGAGTTGATCACATCTCTGTGTGTCTGGAGACACTTTTCAGCCAGACCAGGAAAGCCAGGAGATTCACTACCTGATAGTACATTGAAGAAACAAACCACTGTTGACAATCGACATTGGCTTGACGGTAACTTATACTAACACCAGATTTTAGATTTCGATAATTTATTATTTGTTTTTAACTTCCACCTGCTGCCAGAGCATTATCATGGTCTGGATTCGTAATCCAGTGACATTTCCACAACAGCACCATCTCCACATGGGGACCTGTCAGAAACAACATTGAGCAGATTATTTCTGTGCTGCGTGACAGCTCTGTCAAAAATAACTCCCACCAATTTTACTGTCGTGATGGTACTGAGGGAATAGTAATTGTTCAAATTGTAAGTATCCACTTTTAGGGGACTGGACATATCTGAGTAATTTTCCACATTGCCAGGTCGATGTCAGAGTTGGAGCTAGAATGAAACAGTTTCTCCAGGGACACAGCGTGCTGTGCAGCACAAGCCTTCAGTTCGCTTGCAGGAATGGTGTTAGCGTAAAATACAAGGATGTTGTATCTGCACCATCCTCAGCCAGAAGTGTTGAGCCGATGATCCAACTCACCCTCGCCATGATGCCCACAAATCGCAGATGCCAGCCTTCAAACAAGTCGATGCGCTGCAATTGATATGAAGAAACAGCTGAACACAGTAGATACGATATTTGTTCAGCTCTTTCTTCATGTCAATTGCAGCGGATCGACTTGGTTGAAGGCTGCCATCTGTGATTCTGTGGGCATCATGGCGAGGGTGAGTTGGATCATCGGCTCAACACTTCTGGCTGAGGATATTGCAGATACTACATCCTTGTCTTTTACATTGAGGCAGCAGGGCTATTTGATTATTTAGGATGGGGATGTTTGTAGAGCGCTTTCCTCTGTCGTTTGTTTAATCGTCCATCACCATTTATGACTGAATGTGGCAGGACTGCAGAGCTTCGATCAGATCTGTTGGTCAAGTACTGTAGCTTTAATGGGTTAGCATCAGGTTTAGGTTCACATGGTTCTGACCCTGACATGTTCACCCACACTCATCACTGAGCCATAGATCGTGTTGATAGTAATGGCAGACTGAAAGATTAACCCTGGGCAAAAATGTTGCAGGTTGTGGTTGAATGCAGGTCTGCTTCTCCTGCTGCTGTGGTCTGCAGCACGACATGAATACATAGTTTTGGGCTGCAATATCTGCAATGCAATTCTGCTGTCTGTTCCCCAGTTCACATCGAGACCCATTCATCCATCAGCCCTCTACTCAATGACGTACTCTGGTTTCTGATGTGATAGTACTTCCGTTTTCTAATTTTCCTCCTGCTGAGGGTCTCTCCCGGGTCATGCTTTCTCTGATACATTCCACAAAAGCATTTAGCTGATTTTAATTCAATTGTTTAATCCATCTAAATCTTTTCCTTGAGTAATGCCATCTTCTGTGTTTAAATTGAATGTGTTTCCCTCTGTGTCTCTCCCTGACCATGATTATGAGCTCTGTAGTGTCAGTGATACCAGCCTTATGTAGTTTCAGAGCCAATGAATTATCTAGATTCCCAATCATCTTCATCACATTGTATGTTTTCTCTTTTGGTTTGATGCTGTCCCTGACTTGCCTTATCGCTCGTGGCTGCCTTGTCCTCCCATGTGTATGTTTCATCTTCTTCTTCATTTTATTATCTTCTGAATTATGTGAAGATAAGGGGGTGGTCTTTCCTGCTCGGCTCTCCTTCCAATTAACTCTGGCCAGCTCCTCCCGAATGTAATTGTCGTTACATTGCTCAATTATAATCACACTATCTGAAGAAGAGAACAATAGACAAAACCTAAAGAAGGAGTTTTGAGAGAAGGGACACGATGAATAATTGGGGGATTTCTGAACTAGATAAAAAGAGAGAATGAGAGAGAGGATATAGATGTGGAGATGTGTGAAATGCGAAAACTAGATTATCGAAAGAAGTAGATGTATATCCCTCAATGTTTTGGCAATTCCTGTGTGCTGTGGTCCTTTGTACAGTGCATGTATGTACAACAGAGCAATATGTTCAAATGCTGGGTCTGTTGCCAGAATTTTTCTCTCCAATAATATGACAGAACACTAGCTTTGGAAAGAACCCAACAGGCCATATATTTACTTCCTGATAGAAAGGGGATTAACTGAAATAATTTGGGACACCATAAGCAAGACTTAACACACATGCTGATAAGAATGAGAGACAGGAGTAGGGAACACCAGAAAAGGGGAGATTTGAGAGAAGGGGAACATATAACTTCAGATGAGGATCAGATAATGTGTTAATGCGTTTATAAATGTTATACATCATGTGCGCCCATTTTTCGTTAACTGTGTCTCCGTTATCCATTCAGAATGTTTTGTACACATATGAACAATCTTCCTTATCTGAACACACACTGATTAAACAGTATCTATAAAATCATTATCCTGCTACCAGGATACATGAACACCAACTGGCCACCAAAAGTTATGACCCATTATCACTAGTTTCCATACATACAGACAAGGAAGAACACCACTTTGACTGGGACTACACATACATCCTAGGCCAGGCAAAACAAAGACATGCACGAAAGTTCTGAGAGGATGGCAATCTAACCAGAAGTACTGTCCGCTGAACTGGGAATTTGTCTTGCAAACGTTTCGTCCCCTATCTAGGTGACATCCTCAGTGCTTGGGAGCCTCCTGTGAAGCGCTTCTGTGCTGTTTCCTCTGGCATTTATCGTGGCCTGTCTCTGCCGCTTCCGGTTGCGGCAGAGACCAGAAGCGGCAGAAACAGGCCACTATAAATGCCGGAGGAAACAGCACAGAAGCGCTTCACAGGAGGCTCCCAAGCACTGAGGATGTCACCTAGACAGGGGACGAAACGTTTGCAAGACAAATTCCCAGCTCGACGAACAGAACCACAACAACAAGCACCTGAGCTACAAATCTTCTCCCAAACTTTGATAACCAGAAGTACATTAATGAACACAGCAATGTAGTTCCTATCTACCTTCCCTTGAAAAAAAGAACTGGAAATGACATCACCTACCTTAAGAAACCAAAACCTATAAATAGAGAGGTAGGACATACCACCAGTGTATCACCGGAGACTCTCACTGATGATGTTACCTAGTCATGGTGACGAAACATCTGAAAACAAACCTTCAAGCCCAGCGAGTTAACTCTTATATTTATAAATTGTTATTTTTCTTTTAATAGTGGAATTTGGGACTTCTCTGTCACTCATATTGAACAGATTACGAGGTGAGTAGAGCTTTTCTGGGTATGTGGTTTTAATTAATAAAGGGGCTCGACATCGACATGAAAACAGTTTGATGGCTTGTTGTATCGGATTTCGACAGATTGGGGGTCGAAAAGGCCCCATCAGATTCCATCACTTGATAGTTAAATAAAACAGGTGAGAAAATTCATTTAATTTTGTTTCCTTGTGGTTGGTTAAATTAAAAGAAATTGTTTTAAACATTGCTAAACAGGATCTGGGGTTTGAAGATGATTTCCAAGTTTGACAAGAAAGTTTAGAAAGACAGAGGAAGGAAAAACTTTTAGAATTAACAAATAGATTAGAATTGGGTTGCACCAGGGACAAAAGGAAATTGAAATTGTAATGGAATTAATCAAGCACTTTGGTGTATCATAGAAACAGGTAACTGCAGACGAGTGAGAAAAACTTAAATTGCAAATATGCCAAGTGGAGTTAGAAGTTAAGGAAAGAGACAGAAAGTGTGAGAGAGTAAAAAAGAGTAAGAGAAAGAGACGAAAAAGAAAGAGAGAGAATTTGAAATTCAGAAGTTGGGAATTAGGTAAGAAAGTTAAATTAGCAGGATGAAGATGATGGAAGGACATGGGGATGTATACAACTATGTTAATAAATTGCCATATTTCGGTAAGAAAAATGTCAAAACCTTTTTTATTACATTGGTAATATTGGCTCGACAGATGGTGTGTCCAGTGAACTTATGGGTAATGCTAGTTCAAACTCAGCTGGTGGGCACAACTAGTGAGATATGTGCAGCACAATCAGATGCGGGATCAAGAGATTATGCAGATGTCAAACAGGCCATTTTGAGTGTTTATGAATTGGTGACTAGAAGCATATAGACAGAGGTTCAGAAATATAGAGACCGAACGAGGTCAGAGTTATGTTGAGTTTGAAAGAATTAAACACAGTCATTTTGATAGATTGGTGTGGGCCTTAAAATGGGGCTTGAAGGGAGATTATTCTGCTGGAGAAGTTTAAAGACTCATTTCCAGTGATGTTAAGAATTCATGTGAATGAACAGAAAGTTCAAGAAGTGAGAAGCGTGGCAGAAATGGCAGATAAATATGCATTAGTGCATGAGATTAAATTTAGCTTCTGGGAGGATTTTCATCCTGTGAAGGATAGAAATTGGGAGGAGGGGAGATCCTACGCTACAAGACAGAGAGTAAATCACAGTGGAAATAGTTTACCACAGGTGAAAAAAGAAGCCCAAAGGGGTTGAAAGGTGGTGAAAGGTCTCAGGTGTTCTCACTATAACGGAGTGGAACACATAAAATTACAGTGCCGATGGTTTAAGAAGGGTAAAGCTGTTTTCACTGCAGTAAGTTGGGACACACCGTACTGGGCGTTAAAGGAAGACACTTTGGGGAAAGATGTGGTAGAAGAGGCTAAGCCCAGTGGCATTAGTGAAACTGGTAAAGGAGACCCCAAGTGGAGCCGAGGAGCTGCTGGAAATTGCACAGCCTAGGCAAGGGCTGGGTATGGAGGCAGTGCCTGATCTCTCTAAAGAATTCACCTCTGTAGATAAAGTTTACGCACAAAGGTGGGGGCGGGGGAGGGAGGTGTCGATGAGAAATTATAATTTTGTGTGATACAGGAACTGCTCAGTCTCTAACAGTTGAGAAGTGAGGCGCCGGAAAAGCACAACAGATCGGGGAACATCCAAAGAGTAGGACAATCGACATATCAGGCATAAACCCATCGCCAGGAATTTAGTGGGAGGGACAAGGGGGCTGAAAGATAAATAGGAGGGTAGGAGATGGCTGGCGGGAGGATCACTGGGAAGGTGATCGGATGATTTTGTTGGGAGTGATAGTGATACGTCGGAGGTGAGGGTGGAGTCGATAGGTGGGAAGGAAGATGTAAAGTTGGGACAGTTCAAGAGGGTGAGGCTAATTTGAACGGTTGGATCTGGGATGAGGTTGGGGAGAGGAGATTTGTAAATTGGTGAAGTCAACGTTGATGGTTTGAGGGTTCCAGCTATCCGACCACCTATCCACTTTACCCTCCTCTCCGACCTATCACCACCACACCCTACCTGTAACTATCTATCGCCTTCCAAGCTACCTCCCACCCAGCTCCACCCCCCACCCTCCTATATATTTCTCAGCCCCCTTCCCCCTCCCTTGCCCCCCACTTTCCTGATGAAGGAGTTGTGCCTTAAACGTCAACTCTCCTGCCCCTCGGATGCTGCCTAAACTGCTGTGCATTTCCACCCAGACAGTTTTCAACTCTGATCTCCAGCATCTGCAGTCCTGGCAGGTGCTCCATTAAATTGCTTGCCATCGGAGATGCCCCAAATAACTCTACTCACTTTACTTCTTTTGAGTTAATGTTCGTACATGAAGTGAGAGGTCCTTTGAAATTAATTATATATTAATTGACAGGACCGAAATCGGAGATCTCAGACTTGGATTATGTATGTGAGGTGAGGGCGAGATTAGATGGAGCAGGTGAATTAGCTAAACAGCACCTGCAGATGGCTCAGCATAGAGTGATGCAGGTGGCTGATAAAAACTCTGAAACTCTGACGATTTCCCATGGGGATGACATATTATTATCGCCAACAATGGTAGGAAATCCCTTCAAAGCCAGGTTTAGTGGCCCCCTTCAAATTAAAAAAAATGTTGAGTCAGTTCAACTATCTGGTAAAGATACCAGATATGACAAAAAAATGTTATCGTGTATGCCACATTTTAGACTCAGGAACAGAGCTGTGGCCAAATGAACAAATTGTGCAGCTTATCTGTATAATGTAGTGATCTTTAGCAAGTGATTGAAAGCTCACATATTACAGTTGCCAGAGCATGTTGAACGATTACAAGAAGCAAACTTGGTAATAAACTTAAAGAAAACAGAATTCACGAAGGCAGAGGTGACGTTCTTGGGACATTACATTGGACGTGGAAGGTTGACCCCATGGAACAGAAGGGCTTTGAGGAATTTCCACGACCATCCTCGAAGAAAGAGGTGCTTCGATTATTGGAACTGAGTGGATTCTATTGGAAGTTTGTTCCAAACTTCAGCAGCGTATTGGCACCACTGATGGATTTATTAAAGAAGAACACAGAATTGTGGTGGACAGAACAATGCCAGGAGGCATTTGAGAATTTTAAAGCAGGATTAATCGCCCCACACCAGCTTTAGCTGAACCAAATATTTGGAATCCCCTTGAAAATTGTGTTTGATGCTCGGGATATTAGGGTCGGACATGCATTGATACAGAAGGAGGATGATGGAATTGATTGGCCAATTAGCTACTTGTCGATAAAAACTCACATCCACCAGATAAAAATCCAAAATCTCCATTATTGAAAAAGAATGATTGAGTTTGGTACTGGCCTGACAACATTTTAATGTTTATTTGACAAACACACTGTCAGAGACGGTTGTGCACAACAACAACAATCCTCTTGCATTTTTTTTGGAATATTTAAATATCAAAATATGAGACTATTTCCTTGGAGCCTTATGTTACCAACTTTAAACTTACAAAATGTGCATGCTCTGGGTCCTAAACATGTAATAGCAGATGTGTTATCGCAGATCAAAAGGAAATAATGTGGATAAGATTTGAGTTATTCCAGGGTTATATAGGTGTGCAGAATAAATATGAATGGTATAACTGAGATTCATACTTTTATATTTCATAATGATGGGATTAAGAATTAGAGGAAAGTAAATGAAACCATCTTTTCATTCTGCTGGGTCATTTTATTTTCTGAAAGGGGGTGGTGTTTTGAAGCCGAAAGCATGTCTGGTCACTTTAAGACAGAACGGGTTTTGCTGAATGGAATATACAGCCACAGATACCAGCTAAAGGTCAGGTTGTTTTGGTTGCTGTTTTGACAGCAATTCAATTGCAACGAAAGAGTTTAAATAATGCTCAGGAAACCATAAGCCAACGGATTTGAATATAATTGATTGGACACCTGCAAAACAATCAAATTGTGAGAATTATTGTACCATGGGGAGTGTATAAACCCAGCATTTTGAATACGAGAGGGAGAGCAACTGCCATCCAACAGCAGAGTAACCGTTCATGTAAATACATGTTCATGTAAACCTACTTGCAGTAAAAAAATACATGACCCAGGGAGATCAGCAGTTGGAAGATTGAACACAGCGGGGAAAGATAGAGATTGTGTGGTCTTGAGATTGTAATGTTCAATATGTGGGTTGTTGGAACAGCATATTTTTACAGAGTTGGAGTCAGATAGTAAGTAGCTTAAACTAGTGGCGCTTGTATTTGTGAATAGTTGTTGTTTAGTGTTCACTATTAAAGTTAAGAAATTAACTTGCTATTGTTTAAATAGTGGAATGTAGGAGATCTGTGTCACTCGTATGTTAACAGATTACGATGTGAGGCGAGCTTTTCTGGGTGTTTGGTTTTAATTAACAGAGGGGTTTATCTCCACCTTGTAAATGTCCATCCACACTAACCCCATTTACCTGCAGTTGGCCCATATCCTTCTAGTCCTTTCCTATCCACATATTTATCCAAATGCATTTGAAATGTTGTTAGTACACTCCCCTCAGCCACATCTTCGAGCTGCCACGTACCAGCCATTTATGTAAATAAGTGGTCCCTCAGGTTCCCTTTTATTCCTTCCCCTTTAAACTTAAACTGATCACCTCTAATCCTCAATTCTCTAAACCTTGGAAAAAGACTGAGAGCATTAACCCTATCCATACCCCTGGTGATCTTATACAGCTCTTCAGGACTCCTTCGTCTCCTACACTCTAAAGAAAAGGTCCGAGGTAGTCCAACCTCTCCCTTTAACTCAGATCGTTGGGTCCTGGCAACGTCCTTGTAAATTTCTTCTGCACTCTTTCTCATTTAATAACATCCTCCCTAAAACAAGGTGAGAAAACCTAACTCAATACTTCAAGTGCGGCCTTCCCAAAGTCCAGTGTAACTGCAGCATAAATTCCCAACTTCTGTACTCAATATCCTGCCTGATGAAGGCCAATGTGCCAAAAGCATTCTTCACTGCCCTGCCTATCTATGACTCCACTCTTCAAGAACCGTGTGCACCTGAACTCCAAAGTCTGTGGAACCTTATCAAACTGCCATGTGGAACCTTATCAAAGGCCTTACTGAAATCCATAGAGACTACATCTACCGCTCTGTCCTCATCAACCTTCCTGGTCACTTCATCAAAGAACTCTAACAAATTTGGGAAGCATGATCTCAAGTCTATGCTGACTGCTCCAAATCAAACCCTCTGTAAGTAATGGATGCAGTCAATGGTATGCTGTCCTTCATTGTAAGATGATTCGAGTACATAAGTAAAGCCATCTTCCTGCTGTTGTAGAGCCTTGCTGAGAGAGCATTTGGGGCACTCTCTACAGAGTTGATCTCCTTTGTAAGGAATGATCTCCTTACCACAGACACGGGTGATGGTAACATGAGGATCGTGTGAATAAGCTGAGTGTTGAATCTGTAGAGCTGTGAGAGATGAAGAAAAGGTGATGCTGAAACACGAGGAGTGGCAGCGATCACTTATTTCCAAAAGAGACATTGATAGGGTGAGAAATTCCATACTTTACCCAGGATTAATCAGTTACATTTATTGCCATGAGTACCTCAGTACAGGGAAACACTTTGTTTCTGAGCAGTGGAGGCAGATCATAGTAAGGATGGACAGGCAGATCATAGGGTGGAAACAGACTTGGACAGAGTAAGTCGTACATATTACACTGAACAGGACATGATCTAGGCAAGATCAACATGAACAAGATCAGCATTATTTGAACTTAGAGAGTCCATTCATCAGTCTAACGTGACTTTCCTAATAGTTTATATGCCTTTACTAACTCTCCCCATGTTATTGTGCAGTCGGTGTGTGAACCTGTACTGAACATTATGTTGCCCACAATCCCCAACAGCAGCCATAATACCTTTCATCTGAAACAGGTAGCCATTCCCACCAGCTTCCGACCTACATAGAGAACACCAGGCTGTCTTCTTGGAGATGGAAGGTGCCTTCTTGAGACCTCACACAACACATATGGCTTCCCTCTTCACCGCAAGAAAACCACGTTAAAGTCCCAAGTGTGTATCATAAGGGATGGAGCCACGAAGAACAACGTGGAGCAGTCTGTCTGTGCAGCCTCTGCTCCATTTGTTCATCATGTTAGAGCAACAATTAGGAGACAGTGAGGACTGCCCATGCTGGAGATCAGAGTAGAGAATGGATTGCTGGAAAAGAACAGCAGGTCAGTCAGCATCTGAGAAGCAGGAGAAATCATGTTTCGGTCATAAGCCATCAGTATCAATTATCTCACTCTGTCCCTGTGTAAGTGCGTTGAGAATAGCCTCCTCCTGTTCCTGTATAAGTGGCTCAAGGGGCTGAATGGCTTCCTCTTGTTCCTGTGTAATTGACTCAAGGGGCTGAATGGCTTCCTCTTGTTCCTGTGGCAGTGATTCAATGGACCGACTGGCTTATTCATCGTCCAATTGGACAAGGCCAAGGGCCTGACTGGGTCACCCCTGGTTCTTGTTTAACGGCTCGATGTACTGACAATTGTGATGATGCTGTTGCTTTAAGAGGTTATTTTGTCCTGAATTATTTTAAGAGAGAGATTGAACGATCGTTACCAAGCTGGCTAGTTAAGACCACTTGGGTAAACAGCTAGGGAGGCGTTGGGTTTATTTTAATACAGCCTGAGTGGGTGTGGCCAGCTCTCACAAATTAGGATCTCTGGGTTTTGGTTTCTTAGCAACATCAGAAACTATTGGGGTCTCAACAGAATTGGAAGCTTCAGTGGGTGTCTCCTGGCTGCTACTCTGTCTGAATGTTCTCTTGATGCTGTTTTTAATTCCTGGATTGGAGAAATGTTTGTGATAATCTGTGTCTGAATTTTCCTTTTTGCCAGGGGCTGTGTTTATGGAATTTTTCTATATTGGAACAGTTCATTAGTAATAGTTCCTAGATCTATTATTCTGTTAACTTGACCAATAGAATAAAGTTATTCTATATCCCCCTTTCTTTGGTTTCATTTTATCTTCCATGTTAAAATAAATGGTGTTTTGCTTCACACCGAATAGTTTGACCAGTCACATTACATCTGGAACAGACAGTTAAATCTCCTTTAAAATGTGAAAACATTAGAGTTTAGGCTACCGCATTCAAATATTTTCGAGGGGCTCTGGTGTGGTCCATCACACTGGATTCCTTCCCTTCCTGAGTGATAGGCTGGAGGCACTGAATGGGCTGTCCCTGTTCATCTCCAATAGTGTCAATGGGCTGAATGACTTCCTCATATTCCTGTGAAACCAGCGTTAGGTGCTGAATGAACTCTTATTTTACTGTGGCAATGTGCAGTGTCAGGCAGTGCTGTTACATGAATGTTACAGACCATTTAACAGCACAAGCCTCACTGGAGTCTGGGTCTTGCTGCACATGGACACAGACCAGTTCAGGAGCTGACGGGGGACAAAATGTTCTGAACATTGTGGAATCTTCAATGACCATCCCCACTTCTGATCTTATGGTGGGGAGGGTGGGGGTGGGGAGACATTGACGAAGCAGCTGAAGCTGTTTGTGAAGAGGAAGCTACCCTGAGGATCTCCCACAGAGGTGACCCAGGACTGAGATGGTGAGCATCTTCCTTTGTGACACGTTTGACTCCAAACACTGGAGAGTTTACTCTGATTCCCATTATGTCCAGTTTTGCTAAGCTCCTTGATGTCAACAGAAGGCAACCACTGCCATGATATCAAGGCCGGTCATTTTTACCTGAACCCTTGAGTCAACCTTTTTTGTTCATATCAAGAGGCCATGATATAGGAGCAGCAAGTGTTTTCTTCAATTGGTATTGAATGTCAGGATTTCTCTTTTCAAGGGTGTTCGGGATGCTAGATGACTGAAAGTATTTGTAGAGGAGGTCGATGGATATTGACCTGTCAGAGAGTTGAGGACGATGATGAATTGGGTATGAAAGAGGATTTCAGACCAAGAGTGGATCAGTCATGATCTTAGTGAAAGGCAAGGGAGGCTTGGGGGTGAACAATATGCCCCTGTTTCTGATGTTCTCACATTCTGTTATTGGAACGTTAGTGGGTGTTATTTTCATGAATGTGAAATTACTGAATATTGCAGCCAGGAGACCAGAGGATTTTGTGAGCCATCTCTGGGTGAGGTATATGGGCTACATTCGCAGTGAATCTGGGTCTATTCATGATCAACAAAAGAAACACAAGTTTCAGAGATGGGAATCTCTGTAAAGAGAGATGAGGGGCCTCTTTCATACCCAGCCTGGGTTTTTCAATTACATTTCCCAAATCACTTCAAAGCATGTGACAGCCTTGAAGGGCTGAATGGTCTCCTCTATTTCTGTGCATCAGGTTATAGATGTAAGTAGCCTCCAACTGTTCCTGTCTCGCAGGTTTAAGGGGCTGAATAGAACACAGGAACATGGGACTGAGGAGCAGGAGTGGGTCATTAGATGCTTTGACCCTTCTCCACCAGTTAATAAGATTGTGCCTGATCAGGTTGTGGTCTCAGCTCCACTTTCCTGTTTGTGTCCAATTATCTGTGACTCACTTCCCTCTCAATTAATTAACTAACACAGCTTTGAGTCCATGTGAACATAGAGGCACAATAAAACTTCCAGTGAAGAGAATTCTGACTTGAAAAGTCCTTTAAAATGTTTTCGTCATCCCTCTTATAAAATCAGAGAGTCATGCAGAACTGAAACAAACCCGTTAGTCCAATCTGTTCACTCCGATCAGATATCAAATCTGATTTAGTCCCATTTGCCAGCATTTGGCCAATATTCCTCCTGTACCCGCCTTGACCACTTCCTCTGACAGCACTTTCTGTGCACACACCACTCTCTGTGTGAAATATTAACCTTCAGGTCCCTTCTAAATCAATCCCCCTCGCCTTCAACCTATGCCCTCTTGTTCTGGACCCCCCTACCCTGCAGAGCAGAACGTGGCTGTTCAGAATATCCATGCCCCTGATGGCTTTATAAACCTCTGTAATGTCACTCCTCAGCCTCTGACACTCCAGGAGAAAGCACCTCAACCTAATCAACCTCTCCCCGAAGCTCAAACTTCCAGTTCTGGATCATCTGTGTAAATCTTTTCTGCAGACAACCGAGTTGTATGCAGTATTCTCGGGAGAGTTTGGATTTGGCTGAATTCCCTTTGCTTTAGGCAGTGAGTAGATTCCAGTGAATTCTGGTTAGGGATCATCCAAAGGGTAGTACGGTGGTTAGCACTGCTGCCTCACAGCACCAGGGACTTGGGGTCGATTCCAGCCTTGGGTGACTGTCTGTGTGGAGTTTGCACATTCTCCCCTTGTCTGTGTGAGCTTCTAATGGGTGATCCAGTTTCCTACCACAAACTGTGTAGGTTCGGTGGATTGGTCATGCTAAATTGTCTGTAGTGTTCAGGATTTCTAGGTTATGTGCATTAGTCAAGGGTAAATATAGGGAAATGGGTTGGGAAGGTTGGTATGGACTTGTTGGGCCGAAGGGCCCGTTTCAACACTGCAGGGATTCTATAAAAATAAGAATGGTAACGATGATTGTAGATTTTTTTTTAGCTCGCACACGTTGCTGTGATGAGGAACAATGAAGGAGAGAGAGTGCAATAGGCCGTTTCTTCTCGGGCAGATTATATTTTCTCTCTCTCTGAGTTGAATCACAGAGTAATGTCATCCTCTCCCAAACTGGACCATGTGAGGTCTCCTTGTACATTGTCCAAACTATGTCTCCATCAGATTCCCTGTTCCATGTAGGTGCATCATTGCTGGTGTCGTACACAGAGCTATACCCTGAGCAGCAAATGGTCTCGGTCGATTTGAAATATTTTTACATGGCCCTGTGTCATTAAAAAATAAAATGTTTAATGTACTCAGAATACCTTTGTTAAAATGAATGCATTTAAAAAATGCAGAAATTGCTGGAAAAACTCGGCAGGCCTGTCAGTACCCAGATGTCTTTTACATGCTGTAGTTGTACCAACCTCCACCACTTCCTCTGGCAGCTCATTCCATACGCACACCACCCTGCAGAAGTCCTGCAGATATACTCAGCCCAATGAAGGGTGTCGAATAGATTTTATTCACTGAACACCACAGACGAAGAAAAAGCATATTTTCTGGTCCCAAAACACCGATCACAATTACCCAAATGTAACGTGTTACTGTCCTCTTCCTAAAACCATGAAATGATACCAGGCCGCTGATTACTGTCCAGCCTCTCCTCCCCACTGACTGTGAAATGGTGCCCTTTAGACCTCATTAAAACTTTTCCCCTCTCACTTTCCACCAATGCCCTCTAGTTTTCGACGCCCCTAAACTGGGGAAAAGCCCTGACTACTCACCCTACCCATGACCATTCTGATTTTATAAACCTTTACTGCTGCGAAATGTAACTCCAATCAACACGAATGGCTGTACTTTCAGTCATCCTGGGCCTAAATTCTGAAATGCAATACTGACACCACTTCCTTATCTATCAAGTCAAAATTCTAAATCCATTTTAATCAGTTTGTTCAGATGCATCCTGAGACACTTCTGTGGGCTTTACACCTAGACCTTTGTGCCCGGAGTTAGGGACACTAGCATCACTCAGCAACACCCATAAAGCTGTAACAGTATTCTCCTGTGTGTTTGTTCATCAGCCTGTTCTGACATGCTGTGACATATCTCTGCAACAGGCAGGATTTTAATCCAGTCCTACTAGACCAGAGCTAGGAACACTACCACACAAGTTCAAGAATTGGAATCAAATCCAGAGTTCTGGCTCAAAGGCAGGGACACTACCCACTACACCACATTACCTAGACTTGAGTCATATTTTAAGGGCCAGCTTTCAGCTCAGTGTGGATTTATTATAATCAGGTTACCATTACTGAGCTACACAAAACACTTCGTATTGTTAAACAAATGCAAGACATTTGTCTCAACTGTAGGATGTTGAGTCCAAGTGCTGCGCTACCGAAACTAACTCTGACCATCTTTAATCGCTATTAACTGTCGTCTGCAATATTAGGGAAAGAAGTCCTGCAGATATACTCAGCCCAATGAAGGGTGTCGAATAGATTTTATTCACTGAACACCACAGACGAAGAAAAAGCATATTTTCTGGTCCCAAAACACCGATCACAATTACCCAAATGTAACGTGTTACTGTCCTCTTCCTAAAACCATGAAATGATACCAGGCCGCTGATTACTGTCCAGCCTCTCCTCCCCACTGACTGTGTCTGCAATCTGTCCCTCCTCCCCCTAACCACACAAGGCAACCCAAGCTCAGGGTCTTTGTGAAACTCCAAACCGAAGTGTGCAGGCCTTCTGGAGACGGGGAGGATATTTTAAAGGGGGAGAGTGAGGTGGTGGTAATATCACACACTGGGCTGAGGGGTGGCAGATGGAGTTTAGTTTGGATTAATGTGAGGTATTGGATTTGGTAAATCAAACAAGAGCAGGACCTATACAATTAAAAGCAGGGCCTTTGGCAGTGTTGCAGAACAGAGACCTAGGCCGTTAGGTATAATTCTTTAAAATTTGCATCTCAGATAGATAGAATGGTTAAGGAGGTGTTTAACACACTTCTCTTCATTGGTCAGACCTTTGCGTATTGGAATTGGGACGTTATGTTGAGGTTGTATAGGACATTGGTGAGACCTCTACTGGAATACTGTGTCCAATCTAGTCATCCTGCCCACTCATTCCATAGGCACACCACTCTCTGGGTGAAAACGCTGTCCTGTAGGTCACTTTTAAATGTTTCTGTTCTCTCCTTAAGGCTATGTCCTCTAGTTTTGGTCTCCTTTACCCTTAGAAAATACCTTGACTATTCACGTTGATATTACTGACCTTGATATTATTAAGCTGGAGAGGGTTCAGAAGAGATTAACCTGGATGTAGCAGGGAGAGAAGGGATTGAGCGATAACAGAGGCTGGGTAGACTGGGACCTTTTTTCACTGGAGAATATGAGGTTAAGGGGTAACTTTACAGAGGTTTATAAAATAATGAGAGGTACAGATAAGCTGAAGGGCTGACGTCTTTTCCCTCGAGGTGGGGTTTCAAAACTGAGGGATACTTTAAGGTGCGAGGAAAAAGATTTACAAAAATCATGAGAGGAAATTATTTTAGACAGAAGCTGACAGGTGTGTGGAATGAACTTTCAGAGGAAGTGGTGAAAGCAGGGACAGTTACAATGTTTGAAGGACATTCAGATCAGTACATGGATAAGACTACAGTTTGGATGGTGCTGTGAGCATCTGCCCTCTCCCTCCCCCTCTCTGAATAAATCCCTGTTGGTTTTCACCCTCTGCCAATGCCTCTGCAGTGGCATGTGGAGGCCAGCAGAGGGTGGCATTGCAACACTTTAAGCACCACAGAGACTGCCAGACCTGCCCCACACACAGACACACACAGCAATTGTTAGGGCACGGCGTGAAGCTCATCTGGTAACTTAAATTAAACATAAAGAAATACTCAATTCGTCTCGTAAACTGTTAAAATATAAGGGACAGAGAACTCCCATATTCCACTGATTAAATAAAAATCCCAATTTATTTTTTAACTCTGAAAGTGAACATTTTACATCAACTATTCACAACTCTGAAACGCTCTGTCTTTTAACTGCTTATTACCTGACTCCAGCTCTGCAGCAATATATTGTTTCTGGGTCTGCCATCCTCTCATACACACAGATGCTTGTAAGCTCTAAGTTCAGAACAGCGTTCACCCTTTCTTAAAAGTACAGTACACGCTTTCAAATTCATCACATTATACCCTGATGAATATCGATAAGTGAGACCTATCCGGATTTTTTTTGCTCTGTGGTTTGTCAATATTTTATCTACTCTGTATCGTATGTGTCAGGGTTTTCGTTGCTCCATTGACAGCATGTCATTATTCGACCCTGTCCATAGGAACATATTAGTATTTCACTTGCTCACACTCGTGACTATGGCAGGATTTCAGTTGTTTCATGGGGACTGTGACACTATGACAATTTCAGTGTTTGTAGATGGCACCAAACCTGGAAGAATTGTAAAGTCTATGGAGGAGAGTGTGGAACTCGAACAGCACAGTGACACTTTGGTGTTGTGTTCAGGTGTATCGCAGTTGGGTATCAGTGCAGAGCTGTGTAAGGTGATGCACTTTGGTCGGAAAGACAATGAAAGACAGTTTAAAACAGGCTGTACCATTATAAAGGGGGTGCAGGAGCAGAGGGCGCTGGGTGTATATGAGCACAGATTGTTGAAGATGTCAGGACAAGTGAGGAGAGCAGTAACTATCACAGATTAGTTTCAGTATCTGAGCTGTTTACAGGAGGAGGTGGAGGAGGGAGTCTCCGTGCTCCCTTCCTGGGAGGTGGTGGTGACGATGCGTTGTGAGCCCACCCTCCTGCCCACCGAGACTATGGGGATTCCATTTGTACCAGCTCGACACAAAAGGGAGATGGCATCAGGGCCACAGCTTCTAAGTTGTGCCGGGGGGAAACGGAGCTGCCAGTGGGTTTAAAGTGAGAATTGCCCTTCACTGAACATTGCTCCTTACTCGGTCGGTGGCACGTGGATGTTTCAAAATCTCCACACGAGGCGTCCCTGTCCTCTCCGGCTCCTACCAGGGTCCTCCCCACATGGAGGGGGAGGGGGGGGGTGAGGGAACGGATATCGGGCACTCCACCACCCGGCTTGGCCCTTTCTCTCCTATTCCAGGTTGTTTCTCCTGGAATGGGAGAAAGGGAGGGCCGTAGGGTGGGAGGCTGGGAGTGGGTGGCCTTGTTAGTGCTGGCGCAGGAGGGGATAATGGCAAATGGTGAGGGAGTCTGTCTGTCGACAGTGTTGTATCCATGCATTGTTATTGATGTGGGGGGTAAAGTGGACGGAGTGACAGAGAGAGAGAGAGAGAGGTGCTGCATGGTTTACATATCAATGCACTGGGGTAGTGTAAACAGTCCTACATGCTGGGAGGGTAACTGCTCCTGGTTTACAGATCAATGCACTGGGGTGTTGTACACTGTCCTACATGCTGGGAGGGTAACTGCTCCTGGTTTACAGATCAATGTACTGGGGTGTTGTACACTGTCCTACATGCTGGGAGGGTAACTGCTCCTGGGTTACAGATAAATGCAGTGGGGTGGGGTACACAGTCCTACATGCTGGGGGGAGGGTAACTGCTCCTGGTTTATAGATTAATTCACGGGTGAGCAGTGCACATGCTGCTGTGCTGGTTAGACTAACTGGTTGAGGTTTATAGATAATGCCCTCCTGTTGTCTGCACAGCTCCTGGTGCTGGACAGATATCTAATCCGGGGTTATAGATCAATGCACTGCTGTGATTTGCATAGTGTTTCACTCTGGACCGATTGCCAGATTGTATTGATCAGTGTAATAGATGAATCTGGACAGATTGCTGGGTTGTACTGAGCAGGACACTGGCCTGGTCTACACAGTGTTCCACAGTGAACAGATATCTCCTCTGGGTTGATGGTGTCTGGGCTGGTTCTGGGAGGTGGATTGAGAATGTGGTATATCTAACCATTTCAGCTGATCTGGCAATGTCTTTAGTTCCCATTCCTGTGATTGGACCCTCCATCTCTCACCTCATTCATGTTACAGTGTGTCCAGGCACAGTACATCATGTTGGTGGGTAAGGGGGAAAGGTCATGGACAGGTCAAGGGGTTCCCCGGAACGTTCTGTCCCCGACATTCTATAACTGCCATTTCCCGGAACGTTCTGTCCCCAACATTCTATAACTGCCATTTCCCGGAACGTTCTGTCCCCAACATTCTATAACTGCCATTTCCCGGAACGTTCTGGCCCTGACATTCTATAACTGCCATTTCCCGGAACGTTCTGGCCCTGACATTCTATAACTCACATTCCCCGGAACGTTCTGTCCCCGACATTGTTTGTGAACGGCCGGACGTCAGTGAATTGAACAAACGATAAGATCCCGAGGGAAGAGATCCCGTTCCAGGGAGAAGGAGACACTGTTCCGAAGGCCCCTCAGGCAGTTAAAGGGTGAATACGTTTTCCCTGCATTTATATTTCTTCACAACACAGAATCGACCACAATTTAGAACAAAATACAGGAATTCCCAAACTCCGTTTGTCTTCAGGAAACTGGGAGAGAATCCTTCAGGACAGCAACATTTCCACCTTCTGTATTAGAAACTGGGAAGGAGTGACCTGTGTCTGCTCTCGAGTGATCGAGTGTTTGGGAATGTTCGAGAAACCATCTGTCCTTATGGATGTGTCTCTGTGTGTTTGGGGAGGGAGGGTTTCTTGTGGTTTATGTCACATTTTTGTCAGCAATTCCCAACTTCCCATTTGTTATTCCAGCTCCAATTATTTTAATAAATCCCTGAATACAGGGACACATTTGAAAATCTCACTGGGTCCCCGATCAATCGGGTCCCTTTGCCTCCAGGCTGATGGATAATGGGTTTGTTTTCCTTCCTCACAGTTAACGTAGTGACCATCTACGTCCTGCTTTATAAAGATTGTGGATTGTCTCCATGTGTCAGACGTTACCTGGGGGCCATGGCAGCGGCGGATCTCCTGGTCATTATCCTCGACCTGATCCTGAGACACATTCCCATTGCTTATTGGCAAAACTTTTATTTCCTGATGGACTCCGTCCGCGTGTGTAATATCCACGCCGTCCTGGTTTATGCAGCCACTGACTGCTCTGTCTGGTTCACCGTCACTTTCACCTTTGATCGGTTTGTGGCCATTTGTTGCCAGAATCTGAAAAGTAAATATTGCAGTGAGAAAACGGCGGCTGTGGTTCTGGGAGCAGTGACTGTGCTGAGCTGTTTAAAGAACATTTTCTGGTATTTTATGCTCACGGCTCGGTATTCCCTGTGGAACCCTCAGAACACCCCCTGGTTTTGTGAAGTAACATTCGCTGTTCGATCCTCCAGTTTCTGGGCCACAATCGAGTTCCTCCACAACTTTCTAACCCCGTGTGTCCCATTTCTCCTGATTCTGCTGCTCAATGTTCTCACCGTCAGACACATTTTAGTGACCAGCAGAGCCCGCAGGAGACTCCGCGCTCACACCAATGGGGACGCTCAGTCTGACACTGAAATGAGAAACCGAAAAAAATCCATCATTTTACTGTTTGTGATCTCGGCCAATTTCATCCTGTTATGGTCAATGTTAATGCTGTATTCTATATGGTTCCGGATGTGGTATATTGGGTATCACTCTGTGTATCTCGATCGCTCTGTGCGGGATTTGGGCTTCATGCTGCAGCTCCTCAGTTGCTGCACAAACACCGCGATTTATGCCGTGACCCAGACTAAGTTCAGGCAGCAGCTGAAGAATGTGCTGAAATATCCATTCACCCAAATCCATACATGCATCAAATTCCCTCATTAATCAATCCATCCGGGATTTTCTCATTTCAGTTCAGTGTTTCAGCGATGGAGCAGCCTGTCGCTATGGTAACAGACTGAGGGTAGCGCTGATTTGTACATCCACAGGGGGGTTACAGGGAAACATTTCAATGTTTCTCACAACTCAGGGGCCAGTGAGAAAAGGCACCATCCCAATGACTGTATCCATCACTTCCATTTGTAACCAATAAAAATGTTGATTAAAGCGTGCCGAGCAGCAGAGTGACCGATGTTGTTGTGTGTCTTTGTGTTGGAGAAGCTGAGCTGGAGAGAGACAGACTCAGCCCCAAGTCCTGGTCCTCAGGGAAGGGGAGGGCACCGCGCCCTGAGCTCAGGAGCTGGGTTTAACTCCCTCTGTCCCACCACTGCAGCCTGGCCTCCCCATTACCTCTCCCCTACTCTTTCTCCTCAATTCTCTCTGTAGCTCTCTCTTTCAGCACACACACTCTTTTTCAACCTTCTCCCTCATCCCCCTCTCTCTCGCACACACACACACCCCAACCCTGGTTTCTCCACCTGCCTCCACTCTTCCCTCTCCCCCCTCTCTCCCTCCCGCAACTCCATCTCTATTTTGCCCACCTCCCACATCTCACCCCCTCCCCTCACACGCAGCCTCACCCCCAAACACCCCAAGTCTCTGGGTCAGAGGGAGAGGGAAGGACCAGGGAGACAGAGTATGGCAGAGAGAGAGAGGGAGGGAGAGAGATGCAGTCAGAGGGAAAGAGGGAGCTGGGAGGAGAGAGACACCGAGGGAGGTGGAGAGCGAGAAGGGGGAGAGAGAGAGTTAGGGTGAGGGAGAGATAGAGAGAGAGAGACACGGGAGGAGATAATGAGAGAGAGGGGCGAGAGAGAGAGTGAGACTGAGAGAGGGGCGAGGGAGGGGCAAGAGAGAAAAAGAGACAGAGAGAGAGGGGCGACGAGAGAAAGAAACGGGGCAAGAGAGGGGAGACGAGAGAGAGAGAGAGAAAAGGACAGGACAGAGAGAGAGAATGAGGGGGCGAGAGAGAGACAGGGGTTGGGAGATGGGGGCAAGAGAAAGCAGGATGGCTAGAGACAGAAACAGGAGGGAAGAGAGAGAGAGATAGAGGTGTGTGAGAGAGAGAGTGTCGAGAGATGGAGGAGAGAGGGAGAGGGAGAGACTGGATGAGAGAGAGCAAGGGCGGCAGAGAGAGAGATGGTGAAAGAGAGGAAGGGCACAAAGGAGAGAGGGGTGTGTGAGAGGGCGAGAGAGGGAGTGAGTGGTGAGAAAGAGAGAGGGGAGAGAGAGAGAGAGGGGGGTAGAGAGAGAGGGAGGGAGGGGTTGAGAGAGAGAGAGGGGAGCTAGAGAGAGAGGGGGGTAGAGAGAGAGGGAGGGGGCGAAAGAGAGAGAGGAAGGGGGCGAGAGACAAAGAGGGAGGGGGTCGAGAGAGAGAGGGGTCGAGAGAGAGAGAGGGGGCAAGAGTGAGAGGGAGGGGGTGAGAGAGGGGGGAGCAAGAGAGAGGGAGGGGGTCATAGAGAGAGAGGGAGGAGGGTGTTAGAGAGAGGGAGTGTGGCGGGAGAGAGAGGGAGGGGGCGAGAGAGAAAGAGGGAGGCGCAACAGAGAGAGAAGCAGGGGGGGCGAGAGGGGGAGGGGGTGAGAGAGAGAAGGTGGGGGCGAGAGAGAGATAGAGGGAGGGGGCGAGAGAGAGGGAGGGAGGGGGCGAGGGGGGGGCGAGAGAGGGGGGAGGGGAGAGAGGGGGAGGGGGAGAGAGAAAGGGAGGGGGCTAGAGGGAGGGGGCGAGAGAGAGTGAGAGGGAGGGGGCGAGAGAGAGGGAGGGGGCGAGCGGGAGAGAGAAGGAGGGTGTGTGAGAGAGAGAGAAGGAGGGTGCGAGAGAGAGAGAGCGAAAGGGCGAGAGAGAGAGGGGGCGAGAGAGAGGGAGGGAGGGGGCGGGGGGCGAGAGAGGGGGAGGGGAGAGAGAGGGAGGGGGAGAGAGAGAGAAGGAGGGAGGGGGCTGAGAGAGAGAGGGGGCGGGCAAGAGAGAGAGGGAGGGGGACGAGTTGGGGGGGCGAGAGATAGAGAGGGTGGGGACGAGAGAGAGGGAGGGGGCAAGAGAGAGAGGGAGGGGGCGAGAGAAAGCGGTTGGGGGCGAGAGAGAGAGGGGAGGGGGCAAGAGAGAGGGAGGGGAGTGAGAGAGAGGGGGAGGGGAACGAGAGAGAGAGGGAGGGGGCGAGAGAGAGAGGGTTGGGTGAGAGAGAGAGGGAGGGGGCGAGAGAGAGGGAGGGGAGTGAGAGAGAGAGGGAGGGGAACGAGAGAGAGAGGGAGGGGGCGAGAGAGAGTGGGTTGGGTGAGAGAGAGAGGGATGGGCGAGAGAGAGAGGGAGGGGGTGAGAGAAAGAGAAAGGGGACGAGAGAGAGCGGGGGGCGAGACTGAGAGAGGGAGGAGGCGAGAGTGAGAGGGAGAGGGTGAGAGAGAGAGAGAGGGGTGCGAGAGAGAGTGTGGGAGGGGGCGAGATAGAGAGGGAGGGGGGAGAGAGAGAAAGGGAGGGGGGCGAGAGGGAGAGAGATGGGGTGAGAAAGAGAGAGGGAGGACTCGAGAGAGGAAGAGGGAGGGGATGAGAGAGAGAGAAGGAGTGGGCTAGAGAGAGGGGGGCAAGACAGAGAGAGGAAGGGGGCGAGAGCCAGAGAGAGGGAGGGGACGAGAGAGAGAGGGGATCGAGAGAGAGAGTGGAGGTGAGAGAGAGGGCAGGGTGCGAGAGAGAGAGCGGGAGAGGTAGAGAGAGAGGAGGGGCGAGACAGAGGGAGGGGTGCGAGAGACAGAGGGATGGGGCAAGAGAGAGAGGGAGGGGGCAAGAGAGAGAGAAAGGGGTCAGAGAGAATGAGGGAGGGGGGCGAGATAGAGAGGGAGGGGAGAGAGAGAGAAAGGGAGGGGGCTAGAGAGAGAGAGGGAGGGGGCTAGAGAGAGAGAGGGAGGGAGCTAGAGAGAGAGGGAGGGGGCAAGAGAGAGAGGGAGGGAGGAGGCGAGAGAGAAAGAGGGAGGGGGGCAAGAGAGCGAGGGGGGATGAGAGAGAGAGAGCGAGAGCAGAGAGAGAGGGAGAGGGTGAGAGAGAGAGAGAGGGAGGGTCAGGTGAGAGAGAGAGAGGGGTGAGAGAGAGAGAGAGGGAGGGGGAGAGAGAGGGAGGGTCAGGTGAGAGAGAGAGAGAGAGGGGAGGGGGTGAGAGAGAGGGAGGGGGACGAGAGAGAGGGAGGGAGGGGGCGAGAGAGAGAGAGGGGTGAGAGAGAGGGAGGGAGTGAGAAAGAGAGGGAGGGGGCGAGAGAGAGGGGAATGGGGTGTGAGAGAGAGAGGGAGGGGGCAAGAGAGAGAGAGGGAGCGTGCGTGAGAGAGGGAGGGGGTGAGAGGGAGAGAGAGAGAGAGGGAAGGGGAGAGAGAGAGACGGAGAGGGAGGGCTGAGAGAGGGAGGGGGCAGGTGAGAGAGAAAGGGTGGTGGCGAGAGAGAGAAGGAGGGAGGGGGCTGAGAGAGAGAGGGGGGCGGGCAAGAGAGAGGGAGGGGGACGAGATGGGGGGCGAGAGATAGAGAGGGTGGGGGCGAGAGAGAGGGAGGGGGCAAGAGAGAGAGGGAGGGGGCGAGAGAGAGAGGTTGGGGCGAGAGAGAGAGGGGGAGGGGGCGAGAGAGAGGGAGGGGAGCGAGAGAGAGAGGGAGGGGAACGAGAGAGAGAGGGAGGGGGCGAGAGAGAGAGGGTTGGGCGAGAGAGAGGGGGATGGGCGAGAGAGAGAGGGAGGGGGTGAGAGAAAGAGAAAGGGGACGAGAGAGAGCAGGGGGCGAGACTGAGAAAGGGAGGAGGCGAGAGTGAGCGGGAGGGGGCGAGAGAGAGAGAGGGAGGTGTGAGAGAGAGAGGGATGGATGTGAGAGAGAGAGGGAGTGGGCTAGAGAGAGAGAGGGAGTGGGCTAGAGAGAGAGAGGGAGGGGGCGAGAGAGAGAGGAGATTGAGAGAGAGAGTGGAGGTGAGGGAGAGAGGGAGGGGTGCGAGAGAGAGGGAGAGAAAGAGAGGGACGGGTGTGAGAGAGAGAGGCGGGGTGAGAGAGAGGGAGGGGGCGAGAGAGAGAGGGAGGGAGCAAGAGAGAGAGGGAGAGGGCTAGAGAGAGAGAGGGGGCTAGAGAGAGGGAGCGGGGCGAGAGGGAGAGAGTCGGGCTGAGAGACAGAGAAGGGAGGAATTGAGAGAGAGAGGGAGTGGGTGAGAGAGAGAGGGGAGGGGCGAGTGAGAGAGAGTGAGGGGGGGAGAGAGAGAGAGAGTGAGGGGGTGAGAGAGAGAGAGGGAGGGGGCGAGAGAGAGAGGGGGAGGGGGGGCGAAAGAGAGAAAGGTAGGGGGCGAGATAGAGGAGGGGCGAGAGGGGGGCAGGGAGGGCGAGAGAGAGACAGAGAGAGGGGGCGAGAGAGAGAGGGAGGGGCGAGAGAGAGAGGGAGGTGGTGCGAGAGGGAGAGGGGGAGGGGAGGAGACAGAGAGAGAGTGAGGCAAGAGAGAGAGGGATGAGGCGAGAGAAAGAGGGAGGCGGCGAGAGAAATAGGGAGGGGGCAAGAGAGAGAGGGAAGGGGAGAGAGAGAGAGAGGGAGGTGGTGCGAGAGGGAGAGGGAGAGAGAGAGAGTGAGGGTGCGAGAGAGAGGGAGGCAGGGGGCGAGAGAGAGAGAGGAGGGCGAGAGAGAGAGGGAGGGGGCGAGAGAGAGGGGGAGGAGATGAGAGAGAGGGAGGTGTTGAGAGAAAGAGAAAGGGCGCAAGAGAGAGTGGTAGAGGGGCAAGAGAGAGATGGAGAGGGGCGAGAGACAGAGAAGGGAGGCGTTGAGAGAGAGAGGGAGTGGGTGAGAGATAGACGGGGAGGGGGCAAGAAAGAGAGGGAGGGGCGAGAGAGAGAGGGAGGGGGTGCGAGAGGGAGAGGGAGGGGGGTGAGAGAGAGAGAGGGAGGGGGCGAGAGAAAGAGGGGGGAGGGGGCGAGAGAGAGAGGGAGGGGGGCGAGAGAGAGAGGGAGGGAAGCGAGAGAGAGAGGGGGAGGGGACGAGAGAGAGAGGGAGGGGGCAAGAGAGAGAGGGCGCGGGGTGAGAGAGAAAGGTGGGGGTGAGAGAGAGAGAGTGGGGGCGAGAATGAGAGGTGGGGTGAGAGAGATAGGGAGGGGGAGAAAGAGAGAGAGGGATGGGGCGTGAGGGAGAGTGAGGGGACGAGAGAGGGAGGGAGGGGGCGAGAGAGAGGGAAGTGGGCGAGAGAGTGGTGAAGGAGGCGGCAAGAGAGAGGGAGGGAGCGAGTGAGAGAGGGAGTGAGGCGAGAGAGAGAGGGAGGGGGTCGAGAGAGATAGGGAGAGTGAGAGAGGGAGAGAGGGAGGGTGAGAGAGAGATAGAGGGAGGGCGAGAGAGAGAGAGGGAGTGAGGCGAGAGAGAGAGGGATGAGGTGAGAGAGCGGGGGAGGGGGCGAGAGAGAGAGGGAGGTGTTGAGAGAAAGAGAAAGGGGGCGAGAGAGAGTGGGAGAGGGGTGAGAGAGAGAGGGGGAGAGGGGCGAGAGAGAGAGGAAGAGGGGTGAGAGAGAGAGTGAGAGGGGCGGGAGACAGAGAAGGGAGGGGTTGAGAGAGAGAGGGAGTGGGTGAGAGAGAGAGAGGGGGAGGGGGCAAGAGAGAGAGAGGGTGGGGATGAGAGAGAGAGGGAGGGGGCAAGAAAGAGAGGTAAGGGGTGAGAGAGAGAGAGAGGGAGGGGTGAGAGAGAGAGAGAGGGAGAAGGAGATGGAGGGGGCGAGAGAGAGAGGGAGGGGGCGAGAGAGAGAGTGGGAGGGGGTCTAGAGAGAGAGGGACGAGATGAGACAGAGAGAGGGAGGGGTGTGAGAGAGAAAGGGAGGGGGGATGAGAGAGAGAGAGCGAGGGGGCGAGAGAGAGAGGGGAGGAGCGAGAGAGAAAGGTGGGGGTGAGAGAGAGAGTGTGGGGGCGAGAATCAGAGGGGTGTGAGAGAGAGAGGGAGGCAGCGAGAGAGAGAGGGAGGTGGCGAGAGAGAGAGAGGGGTGTGTGTGAGAGAGAGTGAGGGGTGAGAGAGAGAGGGAGGGGGCAAAAGAGGGAGGGAGGGGGGCGAGAGAGGAGGGGTGTAAAGGGGGATTGAGAGAGAGAGAGTGAGGAGTGAGAGAGAGAGGGAGGGGGCAAGACAGAGAGGGAGAGGGCAAGTGAGAGAGGGAGGGGTCGAGAGAGAGGGAGGGGGTGAGAGAGAGAGGGAGGGGTGCGAGAGGGAGAGAGACAGGCTGAGAGAAGAGAGGGGTTGAGAGAGAGAGGGAGTGGGTGAGAGAGAGTGGGGAGGGAGCGAGAGAGAGAGAGGGAGAGGATGAGAGAGAGGGGGAATGCGTGAGAGAGAGGGCAGGGGGCGAGAGAGAGAGAGAGTGGCGACAGCGAGAGGGAAGGTATGCGAGAGAGAGAGTGGGGGCAAGAGAGAGAGGGAGGGGGTGGGAGAGAGAGGGAGGGGGTGAGAGAGATGGAGTGAGGGGGCGAGAGAGAAGAATGGGGTGAGAGAGGGAGGGAGTGGGGCGACAGTGAGAGGGAGGAGGTGAGAGTGAGAGAGAGGGGGCGAGAGAGAGAGAGAGTGGGGCGAGAGAGAGGGAGGGGGCGAGAGAGAGAGTGAGGGGATGAGAGAGGGGCACGAGAGAGAGACAGGGGGCGAGAGAGAGAGGGGAGTGAGCATGAGAGAGGGGGGTGGAGGGGTGAGAGAGGGAGGGAGGAACCTGAGAAATTGGGATGTGGTGAGAGAGAGAGGGAGGGGAGCGAGAGGGGGGCGAGAGAGAGGGGGGCGAGAGAAAGGGGAGGTGGTGAGAGAGAGGGGAGGGGGCGAGAGATAGAGTGACAGGACAAGAGAGAGTGGGAGGGGGCAAGAGAAAGAGAGATGGGGGTGAGAGAGTGAGAGAGAGAGGGAGGGAGGGGTCGAGAGAGAGGGAGGGGGAGAGAGATTGGGAGGGGGGTGAGAGAAAGAGGGGAGGGGGGCGAGAGTGAGAGTGGAGGGGGGCAAGAGAGAGAGAGAGGAATGTGGCGAGAGAGAGAGGGTGTGGGCGAGCGAGAGAGGGTGTGGGCAAGAGAGAGAGGGAGGGGCGAGAAGAGCGAGAGGGAGGGTGTGCGAGGGTGAGTGTGGGGCGAGAGAGGGAGGGAGGGGGCGAGAGAGAGAGGGATGGGGTGAGAGAGGGAGGGAGGGGAGGCGAGAGAGAGAGGGAGGGGGGCGAGAGAGAGGGACGGGGATGAGAGAGACGGAGGGGGTGAGAGAGAGGGAGGGGGTGAGAGACAGAGCGGGAGGGGGGCAGGAGAGAGTGGGAGGGGGCGAGAGAGACAGAGAGAGGGGGGCGAGAGGGAGAGGGACGTGTTGCGAGAGAGCGAGAGGGAGTGGGGAGAGAGAGAGGGGGAGAGGGGCGAGGGAGAGAGGGAGGGGGCGTGAGAGAGAGAGGAAGGGGGGGCGAGAGAGAGAGGGAGAGGCCGTCAGAGAGGGGGGGAGAGAGTGAGGGTGGGCGAGAGAGTGAGTGGGGGCGAGAGAGAGAGAGAGGCGGGCGAGAAAGAGAGAGGGAGTGGGCGAGAGAGAGGGAGGAGGCGAAACAGAGTGGGAGGGGGCAGAAGAGAGAGTGGGAGGGGGTGGCGAAAGAGAGAGGGGGGTTTGAGAGAGAGGAGGGCGAGTGAGAGGAGGGCGAATGAGGGTGCCAGCGAGAGAGAGCCAGAACGAGAGCAAGAGACACAGAGAGATGAACAAAGGGGGCGAGCAAGAGAGAGACAGCGAGAGAACGAGGCGGCGAGAGAGAGAGAGGTGCCAGAGAGACAGAGAGAGGGGGCAAGAGAGAGAGTGAGAGACAGCGAGAGAGAGAGAGGATTGGTAGAGAGAGAGAGAAAGGGTCAGGATAGAGAGAGAGAGAGAGGGCTACAAAGAAAGAAGGGGGAGAGTGAGAGTGAGAGAGAGAGAAGCCGCGAGAGAAGGGATAGCGAGATGGAGAGACGGGACGAGCGAGATGTAGAGCAATGAGAGACGGACGAAAGAAAGAGAGAGGAGGCGAGAGACAGAGGGAAGGCCCAGACAGGCAAAGACAGAGGGGTGAGAGAGGAAGAGAGGATGCGAGGGCAATGAGGCAAGAGCAAATGAGGGAGAGAGGTGGCGAGAGAGAGAGAGAGAGGGGTGCCAAAAATAGAGAGGGGCAAGAGAGAGCGGCGGGAGAGAGGGATAGAGTGGGGAGAGAGAGAAAGGAGTGAGTCGGAGAGGGGGAGAGAGAGAGAGAGAGATGGGGGGGCGTGATATGGAGAGAGGGAGAGAGTGACTGAGAGTGAGTGAGACAAAGAGAACAAGCGAGAGAGATTGAGAGAAAGAGGGAGAGAGTTGCAAGAAAGAGGGGAAGAGGGGGCAAATACGAGAGAGAGAGTGAGAGAGTGAGGGAAAGAGAGAGGGAGAGAGGGTGTGGGAGAGAGGGTGAGGGAGAGAGTGATCGAGAAAGAGCAAGCGAGTGGTTAGAGAGGGGCGACAGAGAGAGCGAGAGAGTGAAAGGAGCGAGACAGAGAGGTGATAGAGATAAGGATAGAGAGAGAGCGAGAGAGGTGAGCGATGGTGAAGGGGGAACAAAGAGAGAGATACAGAGAGACACAGGGGCAAAAGTGGGTGTAAGAGAGAGAAGGTGACAGTGATGGGGTGAGAGAGGAGAGAAAGGGGGTGTGGGGGGGAAGAGAGCGAGAGAGAGAAGGAGTGAGAGAGAGAGAGATGGGGAGAGCGAGAGGGCAAGAGAAAGAAGGGGCGAGTGAGAGACAGAGGGATGAGAGAGAGGGGTGTGAGAGAGGGAGGGAGGGAGGGAACGGTGGCCCGGGGGGGCCGGGGGGGGCGGAGTGAGAGGGGGGGAAGGGTGGCCTGGGGGCGCAAGAGGTGGAGTGAGGGAGGGTGCGGGGTGGGGGCGAGAGGGGGGTGGGGGAGAGGGGGGAGCGATGGGGGCGAGAGGGGTGGTAGAGGGGTGGGGGTTAAGAGGGGTTTGCGGGGGGCGCGTGAGAGGGTGGGGGAGGGGGATGGGACGGGAGGAGTGAGTGGGAAAGGGGGGAGAGAGGGAAGGAGAGTGCTGGCTGTGTCATTTCATCAGCTGTGAAACACATTAAGACCGGCGAAGTTCCTCAAACTGATGATTTTCTGGTCAGGACTCCAGTCACTAACTTGCTGCCAGGTTCTGATAATAACCAAAAACACAACAGGAGTTGCACTTGCAGAGAATAAGGGTGCCATGGTTACATCAACATCAGAGCACGAGGAGGCTATTTAGCTTCTTGAGCCTATTCCACCATTCACCCAAATCATGGTAATCTTCATCATCATGACAAATCCCTGTCTTTGTCCCATAATCCTTCAGTATTTTCATTCAAAATCTACCAATCTCAGATTTAAGATTTGCAAATGATTTCCAATCAATCGCTGTTTGTGGAACTTTATCAAACTTTATCCATTTCTGTGTATAAAATTCTTCCCTGATATCACACCTCAATGTTCTGACTCTAACAGTTTATCTGTTTAATCTTTCTTCTTAAATTAAGCCTTGGAATCCAAGTATCACATCAGTAAATCTACACTGCCCTTCCACTCAGAGTGATACTCTCCTTAAGCCATGGTGCCCAGCCCTGACAGCTTGGTCTAACTAGTTTCGGATTTGCTGAAGCATGACTTCTAATCCTTTGGTATCCCATCTTCTGTCGAGATCAATGTCAACATTCTTCCGGCCCCTTGGTCACGTTTCTGAACCTGTTTGTGACATTTTCATGAATGATACATCTGGATCAATCCCACTAAGTTTCCTTGGAGTCCACTGTCTCTATTTTCACAATCAAGAAATATCCTATTTTGATCCAACCTATCACTTGCAGACACAAACTCATCTGTCGTTTCTTTTCATTTACTGAATCTATCAATATTACTTTCTAATGCTATGCTTCCATTTACCTACACTTGGAATCGCAGTAATCTGCAGAGTGGCCCCAAATTTTGAATGTGGCTTTCGTTTCATTATGAATAGTGAATAATTCGGGCTCCAACATCGATCCGTGCAGGATATCACTAAACATATCCTTCCAATGAGAATATCTCTTATTATCTGCACAAATGTCTCTTGTTCAAATTAAGTTCCTCTGCAAGGACATCTTTTGCATCTTATTACCTTTAATGGACAGTAGAAAGATGTAAATTTAGGGACATTCTTCGCAGTCAAATTTGCCTTGTGTTTATCTGATTGGGGGAGCAATGAATCCCATTAAATATTAATCTTTGTCTTCACGACATGGTAACTCAATCACAAAGATTAACAATGTTAAATATTTATTCTCCTTCATGATTGATAAACTCTGGGCACAATGTTACCGAGTGATACTTGCTTTTTTTTTCAAAAACACAGGCCCCGCCCAACTGTTGGCTCACACCCGTTACACCACATGGTCCTCGTCCTCTCCATCTGAATCTCATGGCTAAGGCCCTCGAACATGGAGAGGAGCAACTATTCCAAGCACTGAGATCCCAGTAATTGGTACCACAACTCACCCTAATCCATTGGAGAAGCCGATTGGTCCCGCACTATGTCCTCATCTGAATCGTCCAGCTGGCTGTGTTTCTTCCCCTGATTAAAGTGGTGATGTCTTTCTGATGGCAGAAGGGAATGGACGGATTTCTCTTCAATCTCATCTTTCGTCATTGACTCGTCGAACTTAAGGGAGTACTCAGTGGCAACAGAAGCAGAGTCTGGAGAGACAATAAATGATTGACATTGTTCTTTGTTATTTTCCATTGCTCACTGAAAGGTTTAGAACTTGAACTTGAAGTTAGGGGCTGAGCAAGAATCCTTGGATTAATTATCTGCTCAAGGAGCAGAGTTGGGTTACAATTATTGATTCAACACAACTTTGATATTGAATCACACATTGTTTAAGTTTCCTTATGCACAACCACAGATCAAGGGGAAACACAAGGAAGTTGGATTGAATAGCTTAAGCACATGACTGAATAAAGGAATCTTGAAATAAATCAGTGCAGGACATGTGCCTATTTGACCCACATATCCTTTGGGTAGGGAAGGAGTGCTCACGTAGCAAAAGATTTGATTGATTCAAATCATCGAACTGAAGAGACACATTTCCCTGCTTAAGTCATGAGATCAGTGGAAGGACAAAACATCATTTCTGGTTAAAGAATTCACCTTTCTCACCAGGTAATGAAGGCACACTGTCTCTGCGAGCGAGTTGTTGGCCACTGTTTGAACCACCTGCTCAATAGAGCTATTTCCCTTTTGTGTGGCCAGAGGTTCTGCTTTTCTCCAAGAATGGTAAGGGTGAGCTGCCTTGTTTACTACTGCCGCTGCTGCTCCTAAAGAAATGTCACAGAACAACACAGATGCATAGTTTCAGGACACAAAAACAGGTTCTCAGTATTTGTGACTTACACAGGCTTCCTTCCCAACCTAAACCCATCCACATAGTTTCTTCGATTTCTTATATTCCAAGCTCCTCCTTGAATTCATCTGTTACTTGCTTCAATTATTCCTGATGAAGTAAGTTCTACATTCAAACCCCTTTTTGGTAAAGACTTTGTCGCCCTCTGCAAATTCCCCATTAGATTTAATCGTGATTACAATTATATCCCCAGATCCAGTGGATTCTGTCATTCGCAAGCAGAAACATCTTTTCCATGTCTACTCGATCATACGTAACTGGACCATGTCACTCTTTTACAATGAGACAACACTGCCCAATCTTACTTGATGAATTCAAACTCAGTTTGGATATAATTCCAGTAACTATTCTTTACCTTCCCAGATTCGAACTGTTTGCAGTGCTCCAAGGGTGATCTGTCCATGGTCCTACACATATCGAACACATTTCCATTCTGTCGCCCCAGAAATAAACCCATGACCTACTTCTCCATCTAACCTCACAAACCGGTGCCATTTGCTGCCAGTGACTCATTCCTATCTCCAGATCCCTCTGCCCTATTTAAGGACATATTTCCAAAGAGGAAGTGGTCCCTTTAGTCTTTTGATCACAGTGTACTACCTCACATATGGGTGGAGGTTAATCTTCCACAGCTTTGACTGCAATATTCCCTTAACCAAATCTTCCCAACAATAAGTCTTCCTAAAAACAAAACTCCAATATATTAATGTACTTAATCTCATCAACTATTTCTTATTTGAAAAGCACGAACTGTCCAGCTCAGTTTTGAACAAACATCCTCTGCCACAATTATTAAAATGTCACAAGCTGAACTACAAACACTATTTCCATTCATATTCATTGGAGCCCAAGAATGAGAGGTGGTATCATTGAGGGTCTATAAAATGGTCAAGGGATTGACCAAGTAGATGCAGAGAAGCTGATTCAATCTACAATGAGTCGTTGTAAGTTTACAATAAAGGGAAAGTTGGAGGAATTACTTCTCTCAGAGAATGGGGAATCTTGGGAATTCACTACCTCAGAACTAGGTGGATTCTGGGACATGAAGTAAATTTAAATAAGAGACACACGGGTTTTTAATTAGTAATGGGTTGAAGAATTAAGGAGAGCTGGCAGGAAAGTGGTGTTCAGGCCAAGATTAGATTAACCATGTCTGTATCAAATGGCAGAGCAGGTACTAGGGGCTGGATTAATACTCCTGCTCCTAATTCTGATGCTCTTATGTTCTTATTTCAAAAGGAGGAAGAAAGAGGAATGGACTAATACAAGGTGTTTAATGGGCATGGTATTGGAAAGACTATGGTGAGAGGCTGTTTGATTTGGTGAGGTGAGGCACAATATCTCTACAGTAGTGTCAGCAGACCAGCTGGGCCCAGCACAGAGAAAAGACCATGATGTCTCCTTTGCAGCATCTTTCCCCACCTATCTATTTCTAGCCTCTACCTTATTTCTCCCCCCCCCCCCTTTCAGCCTGAAGCTCCTTGACCAAAAACCTTGCAGCCTCTTTCTTCAAACCCACCATCACCGAATCCCCCACCATCAACATTCTGGAGGTTTACTATTGACTAGAAATTGAAGTGGACTTTCCATATAACTACGGTAAGTAAACCACCCTCCAAATCACTGAAGCTTGTCCTCCATCTCCAAGAATCAACTCAGGAGTGCAATAGGATATTCACTACTTGGCTAGCTTTGGGTGCAGCTCCAAGAACACTCAAGAAGCTTACCGTGTCAGGAAAAAGCAGACTGCTTGATTGGCACCACATTCACTCCCTCCTCCACTGATGCCCAGAGCAGCACTATGTACTATCTACAAGATACATTACATCAATTCATAACACTTCAATAGCATCTTCCAAACCTATGACCAATACCAAATAAAAGGAAAAGGGAAGCAGATTCATGGGAACATCACCTCCTGCAGGTTCCCTTCCAAGCCACTACCATCTGGAGGTGAAAATCTTTCAGCAGTCCTGAAGTGTCATTGAGCCAAAATTCTGGAATTCCCTCCCAACCGCAGTACCAATAGGCCTACAACCCACACGGACGGCAGTGATTCAAAAAGGGAGCTCACAACCACCTTCTCAAGGGCATTAGAATGAGGCAATAAATGTTTGCACAGCCAGTGACACCCATATTCCATAAATTCATTAATTCCTTCATGCCTTCACCTTACTTCCACAACACCCCCACCCATAGACAGCTGCGCTGCGCAAATACACAGCCTTGAGCAGCATGTGGTAACCCACAAGGAGGCCCAAGCTACATTCAAGCCGTGCTCAGACAGGGGTGGTCCTGAACGAACAATCATCCCCAGTGCTTCACACACCGTAGTCAACAGTGAAACTATCAGTTGCTAACATTTTCACAAAGAGATTGGTTGGGACACAGGATGAACGGCCAGAGGAAGTGGTAGATGCAAGTACAGTTACAACATTTAAAAGACATTTAGAGAGGTACATGAATAGGAAAGGTTGAGGAATATGAGCCAAATGCAGTCAAACCGCACTGGCATAGTTTGGGAAATTTGGTTGACATGGATGAGTCGGACCGAAGGGTTCATTTCCATGTTGGTGACTATGATTCTATTCTTTTCAACCACAGTGGCATTTTGCAATTGTCCCAAACTATGGTATGATTGAGCAAGTCAATAGAGGCTTTTGATACCAGGGCCACAGTACTCTGTAGGTAAGGTGTTGAGTAGTAGCTGCAATTTAGTGTACATTTAATAAACAACATAATGAAGAAGTAGAGAAGGAAATTACTACAGATGGTGGAATCTGTCCTGAAAACAGCAAATGCTGGAGCTGACAGCAGGTCAGAAAGCATCCCTGGAGACCAAGCAAGCTAACGATGTGTCTCGATGACTCAATCAGAGATCTGATGTCCAATCATCTGGATTCAAAATGTTAGCTTGGTCTCTCCATCTTTTTTTTTTAAAATGTAGTTCATGGGATGAGGGTGTCATTGGCTCAGCAGCATTCATTGTTCATCCCTAATTGCCCAATGGGCAGTTAAAAGTCAAGCTCATTGCTGTGTGTCTGGAGTCGCATGTAAGACAAACTGGGTAAGGACAGTAGCTTCTTACTTCAAGTACGTTAGTGAACCAGATGGGTTTTCTGTAACCCAACAAAGGATTCATGGTCATGAGATTCTTAATTCCACATATTCACTGAATTCAAATTCCACCATTTCCTGTGGCACGATTCGAACCTGGTGTTCCAGAATGCAACCTGGATCTTTGGATAAACAGTCTAGCAGTAATACCACTCAGCCATCGGCTCCCTCCTGTAATCTTCAGTATTTGTTGTTTTCAGTTCTCAAGAAATACGTTATGTATTAATTTTGAACTCTGTAAAAGCATCCACAGTGAACACAAAAAGCCCACCTTCAGTTATGATGGTTGAGTCTGGATGACTCAGTCAGACTGGCTAATGAGGCAGAGTTACGCATTTTAATATCTGGCAGTTTCTCCGCAGTTTCGGCTGGCGTTAGGCTGTTCTCATTCCTTCTGCGATGAAACAAACAGAGATAACAGTCGATACTCCTCGCTAAATCTCTAAATTCAATTGCACCGCAACCAAAGTAATTTATTTTAATTCAAAAATGTTTCAGTAAAAGACATTTCAGCAAGCTCACCACCACCTGTCTCAGTTTAATGGGAAATGGGATCAATTCTGTAGTGCCTACTGTCCAAGTGGAAAAGGCCACTGGTTTAAGCCCTTGAACAGGCTATCAGCTGATCTGAGTTTTCAATCTTGTTCTTTGACAGATTGTAACATGTTTTGCACAAGGCGGCATGCAGACAGGACAAACTTCAATTATATTCAACACAAGAAAAGGCAATTCCATTTAAATGAGGCAGTTTAATTGAGATCAGGCCTCAGGTGAGGATACAAAACAGTCATGTTTGGAATTTCCAGAGACCATCAAAATTGTCCATTCAATGACTGAAGTTTGTCTCATATTGCTTTCCCAATCAACCTATTTCAATGCATTATGTCACCTCTGCAACAGGTGGGACAGTTTCAGGCCTTCTGGCTCAAAGTTGGAGACACGACCACAGCATCACAAGAGCACTGTGTTTTAGGCTGAGTAACTGGTGGGTTAATTTGCCCAATTATCTTACTAATCTGGAAGATACTGTTACCATCCTAATGCTGGGAAATAACCAATGTATTAATGGCAGCAAAGATGCTACAACAGTCTCTCTGACAAGGGACAAAATATCTTCCAACTGTTGTTTTGTTCATCCTTCGACAGTTTGAAATTTTTAAACCTTCTGGTCTACCATCATCTTTGCAGTTTTGTACACCCTTTCTTTCAATTTGATGTCACTCATAATTCCCTCAGCTATGCACCACTGTTCATCGTGCATTTCTTTTACAAGTTAATATGTATTGTTGAGAATTATAAAATAACTGAATATATTCTTCTGCTTTAACATTCTAACTAGAGTCCCATTCCAGTTTAGGGAACTACTACCTTATCCCCTTGTGACTGCCTTCAAGTTTAGATACTAGTTGAATAACCAAATTCCTCACCCTAAAGATAGATTCTATCATGCTGCATTGCATCTTACCAAAAAGGTCTTTTACTCTGAGCTCATTAATCAATCATATTATCAGGTCTAAAATAGCTGTTCCATGATTGGTTCCAGAGCATCTGTTCTGTAAAATTGCACAGAGCAGTCTACCTCAAACTGCTTCAGAAGGTAATGTTAGCTGAGTGTACAATACTATTTTAACTAACAGAGAATCCTCTGAATACCAGGATTCTGTTAGATCCCCAAAATTACTCAGAGCATGGAATCCCGACGTTGTGGAAACAGGCCCTTCAGCCCAACAAATCCACACCAACCCTCCAAAGAGTATCCCAACCAAACCTATTCCTCAATGTTTACCCCTGATTAATGCACCGAAGCTGTGCATCACTGGACACTATGGCAATTTAGCATGACCAATTCACTGAACCTGCAGTTCTTCGGATTGTGGGTTTGCAGCCGTGGTTCGCAGTTGCTTCATGAAGTCTGAATGTTGTTGCCTCTATTAGTCCAAAAGTACTGTCACTGACACAGGGGCTGTTCCCCGAAATCGGTTTGTGGCAGTCAGAGATCCTGCTACAACCTGCACACATGCCAACCCAGTCATCTCGAACAGAAAGAATTAGTACAGCACAGATTAGAAGACAACTTTGGTCACATTGTGCTTTTGAAATCAGAGGCCCATATTCAACCCATCACAACTGTGCCACCTTTTTAAAATAGCTATTTGGCTCGATCCCTGCTCTCACAGTCATACAAATAATTTCTTTTTGCAAGTATCCAAATTAATTTTGGAAATTAACAGTGAATCAGCTGTCACCTCCTTTCCAGATGATCTCAGATCTTCTTTGAAACAGCAAAACCCAATGAGAACATTAAGGCATCCAATGTTTAAAAAAATCACATGCTCAGTCACTGTAATATGATGAGTTTTGTTTTACATAATTCTTAGCAAAAGTTAATTTGAAGCAAAAAGGAGAACTCGAAGAGAGAGGTGAACCACCCGTGGGTAACAAAGGCAGTCAAGAGCAGTACCCACAAGGAAAAGAATGACATAACCACAGATGACAAAAAAGGGAGAAAACTGATCATGTAATTAAATTGACAAGAAACAAAAATGAATGGCAAGAGTTGTACAGGTATATAAAAATGGAGTATCGAAAGTCAGCATCGAACCCTTGGAGGTTCTGACTGTGGAATTGATCATGGGTACAAGGAAACAGCAGATAATTTAAACCTATATTTTACATTGATCTTCATGAAGGAGGATGCAATTATCATCCTAAAGGTAGCAAATAAGCAAGTTAATCATAAGTAGAAAAATGTTATAACAGTCTTTGTCACAAGGGACAAAGTATTGACCAACTAATAGGACTAATGGCAGACAGGACCTAATGGCCTGGATCAAACACTTTTAGGGCAACTGACTGCAGAGATATTCAAGGCATCGATTGGAATATTCCAGAATCAGGGGATACAGGAAGCATCCAGTGGATTGATGTACCTGTTCAAGAAGGGAATGCAGACAGAAATCAGGAAACTATAGACTAGTTAGTTTAATATCTGCTTTTGTAATACGGCAGAGTCGAATATTAAAGTAATAAATAGCAGGACATTTAGAAAAGCTTATCATTTAACATGGTAGACTGGGTTTTGTGAAAGAGACACTATGACAAATTTGCGACAGTTCATTGAGGAGATAACAAGCAGAGCTGATAAAGGGCAATCCAATGCTGTTCTGTATTTGGATTTTAAAAATGCAACTGATAAGGTGCTACAGAAAAGTTAATTGCATAATACAGGAGCTCACTGTGTCAGGGGTTACGTATTTGCATGGAGTGAGGATTGGTTAACCACACTGGCTGTTGCCGAGACCTCACTTGGAGTACTGTATACAATGTTAGCTCCCAAATTTAATAAGGGATAAACCAGTATTGGAGACCATTCAAAAAAAGATTCAGCTAGCTGCTTTGAGAACGAAAAGGTTGACCTATCAAGAATAGCTAAACAGGTTAGGTCATTATTCAACAGAATCTCGACAAACAGATTACTTACAGTGTGTAAACAGGCCCTTTGGCCCAACAAGTCCACACCGATCCGCCGAAGCACAACCCACCCAGACCGATTCCCCTAAATTTACCCCTTCACCTAACACTACAGGCAATTTAGCATTGCCAATTCACCAAACCTGCACTTTTTTTTGGATTGTGGGATGATACCAGAGCACCCGGAGGAAACCCACGCAGACAACGTGCAAACTCCACACAGAGTGTCACCTGAGGCAGGAATTAAACCCAGGTCTCTGGCACTGTGAGACATCAGTGCTAACCACTGTGCCACCCACATAATATAAGGGGTCATCTTATTCTGAGGAGCTTGACAGGGTAGACGTTGATGAGATCTTCTAGCACCAATGAAGTCTCAAACCAAACATTACATAAGGGAACATACATTTTGTAAAAAATGTAAAGAATTTTTTTTCTCTCAGTGAATGGCTAGAATTTTCTAGCCCAAACAATTGTGAAAGTTAAATGTGGTAGGGGAATGGATCTGGTTGGGTTACTCTTCAGAGGGTCAGTGTGGCTTGTTGGGCCGAAGGGCCTGTTTCCACACAGTAGGGAATTTATGATTCTATCTCAAATTATTCTAAAAGAAGGCAGATAGATTTTTGAAATATTGAGCAGTTAAGGGCTATGCGAATCAAGCATAAAAGAGGTGTTGAGATCTGGGTTTGCCCAGCCATGATCTCATAGAATGGGGGAACAAGCTAGAGGCGATGAATGTCTTTTTTTTATTTCAAAAATATACTTTATTCATAAAATGATTTGATGGTCTGTACATTTGATCATGCCATACATATGTCCACATTTACAAACACAGATTCGAATTTATCAATTTCATTTACAGGCCTGCGCATTTTTCAATCTTGTACATATACATATATTTGGCTGAGGCATCAGCAGAGCCCAAAAAAACGTTCGCATGGGCCCCCTGTTCTCCTTTAGGCAGGCCGATCTTACACGGTGGTCTTTCCCCACCGTGCCTTGGCGGCAGCTGCCCCAAGCTTCAGCACGTAGTCTTGGACCTTGGAATGTGCCAATCTGCAACACTCGGTCGGGGTCAACTCCTTCAGCTGGAAGATCAACAGGTTTCGGACCACCCAGAGAGCGTCCTTCACCGAGTTGATGATCCTCCAGGCGCAGTTAATGTTCGTCTCGGTGTGAGTCCCGGGGAACAGGCCGTAGAGCACGGAGTCCCGCGTCACGGCGCTGCTCGGGACGAACCTCGACAAGCACCACTGCATTCCTCTCCAGAGGAGATGAATGTCCTCCTCCTGCTCCAATTCCTTGAGGCTCCATTTCATGCTTTTTTTTATCTCCAAAGAAGAGTGTGATACAATGTGCTGAACATCTCAGATGTTGTGAAAATGATGTGTTTATGTACTGGTTCAGATGGCATTGATTCATCAATCACAGCTATACAGTCATGTGTAGGAAGGCAAATCCCTCCATGAATAAAGGAAATCTACTGCAGAGCTCACACAAAGGGATCCTTCCCCTCTGTAAACTCTCCCATCACATTACCCAACATATCAGCAAATGCAGGACGCACTGCGCATGCTCTAACCAACAAAGGGACCCCGGGTGATTGATGTCAGCTCCGAACCAATGAAAGGACTGTGGGCGGATCTGGAGGACCCGGCGGAAGGTTGGTCCTCCAGCCAATCAAAGTGAACGAGGGGCAGAATGAGACTAAACCACGTCATCACCCTGGCGCGTGGTGGAGAGTCGGTGGAATGGATGCTCAGGAAGTTATGGAGCGAAAGGATACGGTAAGGAAAGAAATAAATAAACAGAGGGAAACGGGAGACAAACTGTGTTACTATGAGCGGAGAGGTTTTACAAACATGTTGTGCACGTCGGAAAACACAAATTTGAACGTCCCAGTCCCGTGTTTGGAGTAAACGGGGAATTGCCTCAGCGCGGCTGCAGGCCTGAGTGAGCGCCGCCATCTTTATTCGGGGCGACGATTCACTGGACACGTGTGCGGCCGCCATCTTTATAGGGGGCAAGGTGCAGCCAGGCGCATGTGCAGCCTTTCTCTGGAACAGAGTCATTGGGCAGAATTTATACAGAGAACATTCAAACTCAGAGAAATGGATGTTTATTTCTGGATTTGTTTCGTCATTCATTTAAATGACTTGCTATTGTAACTGAGTTTGCAGGTCATTCAAAATTGGAGGTATTGTGCACAGTGAAGAAGGTTACCTCCGGTTACAGTGAGATATCGATCAGATACGGATTAATTTCGATAAATGTGAGGTGCTGCATTTTGGAAAAGCAAGTTAGTGCAGGACTTATACACTAGGGGAAAGTGAAGACTGCAGATGCTGGAGATCAGAGCTGAAAAATGTGTTGCTGGAAAAGCACAGCAGGTCAAGCAGCATCAAGGGCTCATGTCCGAAACGTCGATTCTCCTGATCTTTGGATGCTGCCTGACCTGCTGTGCTTTTCCAGCAACACGTTTTTCAGCCCAGGACTTATACACTGAATGGCAAGGCCCTGGAGACGCTTGCGGAACAAAGAGACCTTGGACTGCAGGTTCATAGTCCTTGCAAGTCAAGTTGCAGGTAGATAGGATGATGAAGAAAGTGTTCAGTATATTTTCCTTTATTGGTTCGAGCATTGAGTATAGGATGTGGGAGGTCATGTTGCTGTACAGGACATTCGTTAGGCCACTTTTGGAATATTGTGTGCAATTCTGGCCTGCCTGCTATCAGAAGGGTGCTGTGAAACTTGAAAGGTTTCATAAAAGACTTACAAGGATGTTGTTAGGGTTGGAGGATTTGAGCTACAGGGTGAGGCATAAAAGGCTGGGGCTGTTTTCCCTGGAGTGCCATAGGCTGAGCGGTGATGTTATGGAGGTTTATACAATCATGAGGAGCATGAACAGAGTAAATGAACAAGATGGTTTTCCTGGTGTAGTGGTGTCCAAAAGTAGAGGGCATTGCTTTAGGGTGAACGGGGCAAAAATTCAAAGGGGACTAAAGGAAAACTCTTTCATGCAGTGGGTGGAATGAGCTGCCAGAGAAAGTGGTGGAGGCTAGTACAATTAAAACTTGTTGAAGGCATCTAAATAGACACATGATCTGATTACGAAGCATTTACGGGGATATGGGCCAAGTGGTGGCAAATGGGAATGGATTAGGTTCGGATACCTGGTTGGCATGGATGAGTTAGACCGAAGGCTCTTTTTCGGTGCTATACATCTCTATGACTGTGGGATCATAACAGCTTATCCAACTCTGCTTCATCCCTGGGCTCCCTTATGACCACTTTGTCAATATCTAGCTTGCTCAGTATTGAACAATGGGTGTATGTTTGGTCTGTTTAGTATTTTACGATTACTTTTACAGACATTTTTGTAATTTAATTTTTCACTGCCGCCCAGCCCCGACCATGTGCTGCTTATTAATTTTTTTCTGAAAAATGTTTGACAGTCAATAATTATTTCTTCCAATAAGCAAGTGTATTTTCCTTCCATTTCTGACTATCAAGTTCTGCACCATTTTCATTCCCTGTAATCCGTTTTGCACTCCCTGAAACATCAACTGTGTTTCTCCTTCCACAGATACCAGTGATTAATGCCAAAGCACTGTTGCCTGTGGAGAGGGTGTTGTTTGACTTTCTTGTACAGCTGCAGTTTGTGTGGTGAAGGTGCTCCCATAATGTGGTTGGGTAAGAGATATTACAGAGTATTCATTACAGCAACAGTGATGATTTGAAGGTAATGTCCAAATCAAGAACAGTTTGTAGTTTTATTATCCTGCTTATAATTTCACAAAAATATTATTGGGAACTTTAGACATAAGGTCAGAGACTGATGATATTAGGTCAGGTGACCAAAAGCATTACCAAATAAGCAGGCTTTGAGGAATGTCTTAAAGGAGGAAAGCAGACCTGTGAGGTTTTGGCTGCAAATTTCGGAAAATGTTGCTTTGGTAACTGTAAAAGCAGCCAGACAGATGAAGTAATGAATTAACAGATCATTGGGAGTCTCGAACAGAATGGGTTGTCGAGGTCTTCAAGGATGTGTGATGCGGCGAGCTAGGGATGATCACAATCAGGAATTAAATTAAGGGTGAGAATTTTAAATTGAGGGATGTGGGCCGGATGCTGGCAGGTGAGACTAGATTGGGTTGGGATATCTGGTTGGCATGGATGGGATGGATTGAAGGGTCTCTTTCCATTCTGTACATCTCAGTGGCTCTATGTTGTTGCTTATGAATAGAAGCCTTTTGATGGATCAACAAGTTTTGGTACGAGGGAGTACTTGGGCAGCAGAGATTTAGATTTTCTTAAGATTACAGGGAGGTTGAATGTGGGAAGCTGGCCAGGAGTGTGTTTGGATACTGAAGTCTGGAGATAACACAAGGTGGATGAGATGTTTTGAGCTGAGACAAGGGTAGAATCAGCTAGAAATAGTGATCTTGGAGTGGGACTGGGCTGTCACACTCCCCACACCTCTGGGATTCAGTTAGTTGTCAGATTGTGAATCAGGGCAGTAACACAATCGGGAACTGAGTGGCCCTGGTGGAGCCTAAAATGAGTGTCGCTCAGCTGGCTGTCGCTGAGCAGCTGCTCCTTGATAGCCCTGTTGATGACATCTTCCATCACTTTACTGCTGATCGAGTGTGGACTGATAGATGGAACTTGCCTGGGTTGGATTGCCCTGTGTTTTTGTGTTGAACATCCCTGGGCAATGTTCCACATTGTCGGTAGATGCCAGTGCTGGAGTGGTACTTGGCTTGGTGGGTGGTAAGTTCTAGAGCACAAACCATCAGTATTATGGCCAGAATATTGGCAGGGCCCATAGCCTTTGCACTACTTAACCATTTCTTGATGTTATTCAAACTGCATCAAACTGGCTTAAAACTCGCATCTGTGATGTTGGAAACCACTGGAGAAGGCTGAGATGGATCATCCCACTTTGCACTTCTGGCTGAAGATTGCAGCAAATGCTGTTGTCTTATCTGGTGCATGGGTGTGTGATACCTCTCCATCATTACGGGTGGGGATTTCTGTAATACTCCCTCCAGTAAGTTGTTTAATTGTCCATCACCGTTTACAACTGGGTGTGGCAGAACTGCAGAGCTCCGATCTGACCTATTGGTTGTGGGATCGTTTAGCTCTGTTGCTTGCTGCCGATGCTGTTTGACATGAAATAGCTTCAGGAAATGGGTTAAGTAGAATCCAAAGAGGTTAAACAAATATATCACAGACAAAAGATGAACTGCACCAGAGAATAGGACCCTTTAAAGATTAACAAGGCTGTCTATGGAACCACAGGGGGTGGGAAAGATATGCAAATATTTCATGTTATTTTTACTGGAGAAAGATATGGAATCTCGAGAGGTTGGAGAAACAAACCGAGAACTTGAAAAGTATCCATGTTACAGTGGAGGTGTTACTGGATGTCTTGAATCGCATCAAGGTGGATAAAACCCTGGGACCTGATCAGATGTATCCCAGAACTTTCTGGAAGTGATTGTTGGGCCTCTCCTGAGGTATTTGTATCATTGATAGTGACAGGTGAGGTGCCATTATTTTAAAAAGGTGATAAGGAGAGGCCATAGAACAAGAGAATAGTGAGCCTGAAGTCAGTGGCACGCAAGTTGTTGGAAGGGATTCTGAGGGACAGGATATCCATCTGTTTGGAAGAGTAAGGATTAATCATTGACTGTTGTCAATGTGGAGCTGAAAATGTGTTGCTGGAAAAGCGCAGCAGGTCAGGTGGCATCCAAAGAACAGGAGAATCGACGTTTCGGGCATCAGCCCTTCTCGAAACATCGATTCTCCTGTTCCTTGGATGCTGCCTGACCTGCGCTTTTCCAACAACACATCTTCAGCTCTGATCTCCAGCATCTGCAGTCCTCACTTTCTCCTTTTGTCAATGTGACTTTGTACTTGCACAATCGTGTCTCACTAACTTGACTGAACGTTTTGAAGTGACAAAGAAAATTGATTAAGCCAGGCGGTGAGCATTGTTTATATGGACATTCAACAAGGTTCCACAAAGCAGACAGATTAGCAAGGTTACATAACATGGAATGAAAGGAGAACAAGCCATTTGGGTACAAAACTGGCTTGATGGTAGGAGACAGAGGGTGATGATGGAGGTTTGCTTTGTGGACTGGAGGACTGTGAGCAGCAGTGTGCTACAAGGATCGATTATTGGGTCTTTAAATAAATGACTTGGATGTGAATATGAGGTATGGTTAGTAGCTTTACACAAGACACCAAAATTGGAGGTGTAGTGGACAGCGAAGAAGTTTAGTTCAGAATACAACAGGATCTTGATCAGATGGGCCAGCGGAGCAAGGAATGGCAAATAGAGTTCAATTTAGATAAATGTTAGCTGTTGGATTTTGGAAAGGCAAATCAGGGCAGGACTTATACACTTACTGGTAAGGTTGGGGAGTGTTGCTGAGCAAAGAGACCTTGGAGTGCAGGTTCATAGTTCCTTGAAAGTAGAGTCACAGGTAGGTAAGGGAGTGAATGCAGCGTTTGCTATGCTCTCCGAAATGTTGTGGCTGTAGAGGACATTGATTAAGGCTCTTCTGGAATTCTGTTTTCAGTTCCATTCTCCCTGTTCCAGGAATGATGTTGTGAAACTTGAAACATTTCAGAAAATGTTTGCAAGGACTTTGCCAGAATTGGACAGTTTGAGGGCAGTGCATGTTTGGAGTGAGCTGCCAAGGGACGGGGTGGAGGCTAGAACAATTACAACATTTAAAAGACATTGATGAAGCCATTTCTCGTATTCTGTTTTCAGTTTGAATTTCCCTGTTCAGGGAAGGATGTTGTGAAACGTGAAAAGGTTCGGACAAGATTTACAAAAACGTTGCCAGGATTGGAGGATTTGGGCTACAGGGAGAGGCTGAATATGCTGGGGCTAATTTCCCTGGAGAGTCCAAGACTCAGAGGTGACTTCATGGATATTTATAAAATCACGAGGGGCATGGATAAGGTGAGCAGCAGCGGTTGTTTTTACTGAGGTGAGGTGGGTCCAAAACTAGAGCACATGGTTGAGAGGGCAACGATTTAAAAGGAATCTAAGGACAACGTTTTCAAGGTGAGTGTGGTGTGTGGATGGAATGAGCTGCCAGATGAAGTAGTGGACGCTGATAAAATCACAACTTTTAAAAGGCATCCAACTGGGTACGTGAACAGTAAGGGTTTTGATGGATACAGGCCAATAGGTGGCAAATGGGACTCCAGTAGTTTAGGATTTCTCGTTGGCATGGACGAATTGGACCGAAGTTCTGTTTCTGTGCTGTACATGTCTATGACGTTAATAAACTAAGATGCGTTCCTCTTTTGTGGAGAGCAAGCTGCAGCACAGATAATTGTCCTTGGAGCTGCGAAGGTGAAGCAGTGATTTCGACCTGGTGCAGATTTGGTTCCAAGGTCTTGAATTTGCAGAGAGAGAGAGGAATTGTTAACACTGTCACAATTTTTAGTAACTACTTTCAAGTAATTAGCAAATAATATAAATTGAAAATATGAACATTATTGTACTCAGTAAGTGCTGAGCATCTGGAACATTCTGAACGACAAAGATTCAGCAGGTATTCTGAAACAGACTTGGAATTTTAATTTTTAAGGAAAGATTTGGTGGGATGTGGGCAAATAGGAGGGGATTTGGGACAGACTTGCAGCATCTCCAGAGGGAGAGAGTACAGCCCCAATGGGCTGAATAGCCCCCAGGCCCTGTGATGTGTGTATCTGTGATACTGCCCCATTCACTGTAAATGATGAAGCTCATCCCAGAGCAGAGAGAGGGATTAGCCCTCCACTCTCATCACAATGGGGCCTCGCTGATTGACGGCAGCTCCAGACCAATGGGAGGAGAGTCTGTATGGTCCTGCAGCCAATGGGAGTGAATGAGGGGTGTGACCAGCAAGATGACACATGTCTATGAGCTGTGCAGGTGCAGTGTCACTGGGTGGGGTTGGGAGAGACAGGGACAGAGGCTGTGGGACCTGAATTACAAACTCCCGGTAAATTAGAACCAAAAGAACTGCAGATGCTGTAAATCAGAAACAACAACCAGGAGGTTCTGGAAAAGCTCAGCAGGTCTGGCAGCATCTGTGAAGAGAAATCAGAGTTAACGTTCAGATTCGGTGTCCCTTCCTCAGAACTGATACTGAGAGAAAAAAATGTTGCTTTATATGCAGAAGGTAGGGTTTAGGGGAGGATGTAAGGAGTAAAGGATAGGTGGAGATAGAGCGAGAAGAAGGGTTGGATAAGGGAGTGGATAACGATCTGGCTGGGGGAGGGCGACTAGCTGTTAATGGAAACTGTTAGTGGCTAACCATAGGTAGTGTGTAATGACAGGCTGTGAGAACAAGGACTGGTGTGTGGGGTAGGGGGGGCTAGGACATGGGGTTGCTAAACTATGGTCAGCCACTAACTGTCTCCGTTGTAAGCTGTTCTCCACAGACATCACTCCATGATTGGAGCTGCAGAGGACAGAGTTTGCAGATGGGCGGCACGGTGGCATAATGGTTAGCACTGCCGCCTCACAGCGCCAGAGACCCGGGTTCTATTCCCACCTCAGGCAACTGTCTGTGTGGAGTTTGTACATTCTCCCAGTGTCTGCGTGGGTTTCCTCCAGGTGCTCCGATTTCCTCCCATAGTCCAAATATGTGCAGGTTTGGTGAATTGGCCATGATAAGTTGCCCGTAGTGTTAGATGTAGGGGAATGTGTCTGGGTGGGTTGCTCTTTAGATGGTTTGTCTGATCTAAAAACCTCTTCAATATCCTTCCCAACCCCCTCTATTCTCATCAAAGATGTATCTTAAAGTTGTTCTCTTTAATCAATGTTTCCAGCATTCGTGAAGCACTTTAGGAGAATTGTCAGTGTGAAAGGCTCCATACAATGCAGGTCGTTGTTGTTAATGTCCGACATTAGGAGAAACAGGAATGAACGCTCTCTTATACCTGATGAACAGCAGCAAAAGCAGGGAGCACTGAGCATGCTCCAGCCCACAAAGGGCCTCTGGTGATTGATCTCGGTGCAGGACCAATAAGAGTATGAGGACGGGGCTGGAAGACAAGGTAGTGGCGGTTGGTCTGAGTGAATGAGGGGCGTGGCTACACTCAAACACGTGATAAGCTTCTCGATTCGTGGTGCTGGAAGAGCACAGCAGTTCAGGCAGCATCCAAGGAGCAGTAAAATCGACGTTTCGGGCAAAAGCCCTTCATCAGGAATAAAGTGATACCACATCATAAGCTTCACTGGCAGCACTGTGATGTTGTGACCAAGGCATTGGAAATGTGTGAAGGTGCAGGGCATGGTTAAGGAAAGACATATTGACCAGGAAGAGAAGGAAATTTCAATGGAACGGGGTGAGACGTTTTACAGAACTTCGTGCACGTCGGAAAACACAAATTTGAAAATCCCAGGCCTGTGTTTGTGGCAAACGGGAAAATGCTTCAAACGGTGAAAGGTGTGAGTGATCACCGCCAACTTTATTGGGGGCAGTGATCCGTGGGACACGTGTGTGTCTGCCAACTTTGAGAGGGGCAAGCTGTAGGGGGACGCATGTGCAGCCTTCCTTGGCCGGGAGTGATAGGGCAGGATTTACACAGTGTCAGAGTCAGGATGTTTTCAATGTCAAAGAGTGTGATGCTAGAAAAGCAAGCAGGTCAGGCAGCAGCCGATTGGTGGGAAGGAAGATGGAAACGTAGGACAGGTCAAAAGGGTAGTGCCGAGTTGGAAGGCTGGATCTGGGATAAGGTGGGTGGAGTGGAAATGAGGAAACTGGTGAAATCCACATTGATCCCATGTGGTTGGAGGATCTGAACACAGATGATGAGGCGTTCTTCGTCCAGGCATCAGATGCCTGGGATTTGGCAGTGGAGGTCGCCCAGGACCTGCATATCTTTGGTGGATCGGGAAGGGGAGTTAAAGACTTTGGGCACAGGCTGTTTGGCTTGTTTTACTGTTTAGTGTTTTACTGTTACTTTCACAGACCTTTTGTAAGTTAATTTTCCTCTGCTGCCCAACCCCTGACAATGTGCTGCTCTCTAAACGGACTAAATTTTCCACAGTATCTTTGCCAGTGAATAATTCTTTTTTTCAACAAAAGAGTGCATTTTCCTTCCATTTCTGACCATCAAATTCTGCAACATTCTCACTTCCTGTAATGCATTTAGCACTCCCTGAAATATTAACTATGTGTTTCTCTCTCCACAGACCCCAGTGATTAATGCCAGAGTCCCATTGCCTGTGGAGAGGGTGATGTTTGACTTCCTTGTACAGCTGCAGTTCGTGTGGTGAAGGTGCTCCACAATGTTCTTGGGTAAGAGATGTTACAGATTATTCACTCAGCGACAGTGAAGAGTTGACAATGTGTGTGCAAATCAACAACAGTTTGTATTTTTATCATTTTTATAATTTCACAGAAATTGAGAATTTCTGACATAAGGCCACAGATGGGGATATTAGGTCAGGTGATCAAAAGTATTGCCAAATAAGCAGGTTTTCAGGAATACCTTAAAGGAGGAAAGCAAGTCTGAGAGGGTCAGGGTGCGAATTCCAGACCATGTTGCCTTGGCAACTGTCAAAACAGCCAGACTGGTGAAGCAATGAATAAATGCATCTTTGGGAGTCTGAAAGAAACTGAGTTGTCAAGGTCTCACAGGTTGTGTGGTGCAGGGAGACAGGAATGTTCACAGCCAGGAATTACATCAAGGGTGAGAATTTTAAATTGTTGCTTGTTAATAGGAGCCTTTTGATGGATCAACAAGTTTTGGTACAAGTGAGCACTTGGGCAGTAGGGTTTTAGATACTCTTGAGCTTATATGTAAGTTGAATGTGGGAGGCTGGCCAGGAGTGTGTTTGGGTAACGAAGTCTGGAGATAACACAGGGATGGACGAGTATTTCAGTAAATGAGCTGAGACTAGGGTGGAGTTGGGTGATGTCACTGATGTAGAAATAGCAGTTTTGGAGTCGGGCTCCTCCTCATCACTCCCCCTCCCCAATTCACAAATATTGTTCCTTGTTCTGTCTGTCTTTTCTGGTTATGTCCTTCTTTCCAATTCTGCTAAGAACTAATATTTGACCTCAAGATTGTTCGAAAATCCTGCTCCATCTCCACTCTCCCTTTCCTTTCTGAATTCCTCATATGTAGTGTCCATCCAGGATCTATCTTTGTCCCCTCCTGTATCTCACCTACATACTGCCAGGAGGTGACATCGTATTGGTTTCCCATGTACACTGACAATGCCCAGCTCTCTCTCCCGATCATCCCTCTCCATTGCTCCACTGTTACTCATTCATCAAACTGGTTACCACACGCCTACAACTCGATTGGCTGCAATTTCCTCCAGTGAAACACTGCAATCGTTAAACCCATTGCCTTCAGTTGCTATTCCAAATTCCTTTCCCTTACTGCTGAGCCCCTCCCTCTCACTGGGAAATGCCTGAGGCAGAACTACACTCTTCACAATATTGCTCTCATATTCTGACCCCAAGGTGATCTTCTGATCACACATCTACACAATCGCAAACACTAGGAACTCCAATCTCTAAAATGTTGCTTTTCGCCACCTCACCCCAGCTCCATTGCTATTGAAACCCCTTACCCATGTCTGTGTTGCATTAAAGTTGACAAATCTAAAACAAAACCCTTAATTCTGCAACTGACCCAGAGACTGGTTCCAGGTTCCCTCGTGATGGGACACAGATTCTCAGTATTTACCCTGTCATATCCCTTAGTACGCCTATATGTTTCAATAAGATCTTCTCTCATTCTACCCCAAATCCAGTGAGTGGAGACCCAACTTCTTCAGCCTTTTCTTTAAAAGAGAGTCCCTGCAAACCAGGGATCATCCCAGTCAATCTTCTCTAAATGCCTCCGATGAAGTGATGTATTTCCTTAACTAAAGGGACCAAAATGTCTCTCATTACTCCATATGTGGTCTCACTCGCACTTTATAAAGTTGCTCTCAGGTATATACTCCAAACTCTTATACTGAAAATCCCTTCAAACAAGAAACAACGTTTCATCTCCCTTCCTGATGACCTGTTGTAACTGTGTGCTAGTTTTCTGTGTTTCCTGCACAATTATCTCCTCGTCTCTTTTGTGTTGCAGCTTTCTACAGTTTCCACCATTTAAATAGTCCTCTGTTCTTTTCTTACCTCCTCCAAAATGAACAACTTCACATTATCCCAAGTTATGCTCCATTTGCCAACTTGGTGTTCACTTCTCCAACAAATCCGTCTATGTAAACAGTTTATAATCCTTTTGGAAGTTTACTGTTCTACATTTTGTCGGAGATTCCCCCCTCATTATTCTAAACCTTTGCAGGGAGCACCGGACAGTGGGAAGCATGCTGAGTTGCTGTCTTTTCAGAGAGACTCTTTGGAATGACTGGGAGGATCTTGCTGCCCATTGGTCAGAATGGAGACAACTTGCCCATCAAGCTGCATGAGCCTTTCACACCCCCATGTCTTATTGAGGAGGCACAGCGGCAGAACGGAAGGAAAGAAAAGGAAGCAAATCCTGCTCTCCACATCTCACTGACCCTTGGAACATTCTGTCCCGTGTGTCAAAGATCTGTCCTGTTCAGTCACATGAAGTCCCAAGGTGGAAACTCATAGAAACCCACATAGATTTCCCCCTGAACTGACTGCTGGTCTCCACAAGGGGTAATGTGTCCAGTCATCCTGGACCAGGAGGAGGGGATGGTGTGAGTTTCTAACCTGACCTAACAGTGACAGATTTTATAAACTTGTATTTCAGGATACTACAGGTGGATATTCAGATGGGAATCTCAGTAATTGTAACGCCAAACTCTGATTGAATTACTCCATTCATCAGGACATGGATATTTGCACTGTGTGTGAGTATTTTGTTCCAGCTCAATTCCATTTTCTGCATAAAAAGTCTCCTTTGAATCAAACCACCCTGTCAATAGATCTCCCCGAAATCTTCAATATGTGTCCAGTAATCCTTTTATGATGAGTTAATGAGTGTAAGGCTTAACATCCTAATGTATATGTTTTGCAAACACTTGTCTCTCAGCTCCCCTCAATTGCCTTTGCTACAAGGAGAACAATCTCAGTTTTCCCAAACCCCGGATTCACCAATGTCTGTTTCTGTGCCTTATAGACAACATCAGGATTGTGTTGGAACATTCTCCACTTGCCTGCATCAGATTAGATTAGATTACTTACATTGTGGAAACAGGCCCTTCGGCCCAACAAGTCCACACAGACTCTCCGAAGAGCAACCCACCTAGACCCATTCCCTACATTTACCCTTTCACCTAACACTACAGGCAATTTAGCATGGCCAATTCACCTAACCTGCACATATTTGGACTGTGGGAGGAAACTGGAGCACCATTTCTTCTGCAAACAACATAATAGGAAAATTGTTTTGAAAATTTCAACAGGAAATCCTGAGAATTTGGAACGCAGATACAGAAGTAGGGTCCTCAAGCCTGCTCAGTCATTCATGGCCAATTTGTGGCCAACTCCATATACTTGATTTCTCCCCTGCTTAATAATTAACAATTTCAAATTTAAAAGTCGACAATTAACCCAGCATCAGCTACAATTGGTGAGACACTTCTAAGCTTCAAACACCCTTTTGGAGTCGAACTGTTTTCAAACTCTACTGAAAGGCAACACTCCAATTTTGGGCTCTTCTGTATATATGGGGGTCTAGATTAGAGTGGTGCTGGAAAAGCACAGCAGGTCAGGTAGCATCCGAGGAGCAGGAAAAATCGACATTTTGGGCAAAAAGCCCTATATATGTTTGTCAGGCAGAGGTAAGTATACGCATTTGGAGAGAGGTGAAACTGGCCATCAACCACTGGATTTGAGCAATCTGGATCCTCTACCACTAATAATATTTACCTTCTCCCCGCATTAGAATCCAAAGGGTGATTTTAATGCTAACCTTAGAAAATAAATAAAACTAGCATTGTCATTAGGTTAATCTCTTCCTGCTCAAAACACTCCCTGTTTATTCCTTCCATCATAATTTTTACCCATATGTATAACAGAATTTATCCATGTAAAATTCCCATTTACAGCATACAGAGTATAACATCAGCTGTTTGTAAAGCCATACTTACTGAAATAAGCCCACAGCGGAGGACCAAAGAACATTTTGTATATCCTGATTTTCCCACAGTCTATAATGCCATTTGTATTTGAGTGATGACTCTCATAAGATTACGCAAAAATCTCTACAGGAACAAAAGTCTGAAATCTTTAAGTGTGACAAAGTGTACAAGAAATATAATATGATATGACATTTCCTCATCAGATAGATCATAGGCTCTTAACATTTCCAGGTTTGAGACTGTATTGGAATAATGCATCCAAATGGTTTCCTGGTGGCCACACAGATGTCCATTCAAATCTGTCATACCCCAAAACCTTACATTTTGAATCATTCTCTGCTACCAATATTAAATACTAAAGATAACTGTCTAAACCAAAATTGTAGTGAGATATTTTTTCAATTCACCACCTTCCATTAAAGGCCCCACCACTGATTACTAAATCTCCACATCTATATACTCAATTCAAACTCAATTAACCCTGTCTAAATATAGTGCAGCCCTCAACAGTATTAAAGAAAGCGAACATCCTCCAGGAGAAAGCACTGTGCCTGAGTGTTGTCCCATCCACCAACTTCAACATTCCCTCTCTCCACCCCCGATGCACATTGGCATCACTGTCTGAAAGGTAAAGTCATCATTGTCCTACCAGACCATAGGGCTGCTCTCTCTTTAGGGAGAGATGTCTGGTGTTGGTTTAACCTGAAGGTTACCACAGCCCAGGCAAGGGGAGAGGTTGAGAACGAGAGTCCATCTATTGTAGATGGATATTCTTGATATGTATTAACAACACCCATGTCCCTGCAACTAAAATCCCCCATTCCTTGAACCATCCTGGTAACTCTCCTGTGCCCCCTCTCAGGGACCCTGCCATCCTTCCCAATGTATGGGCGATCTCTGGTTTGCACAGACCCAGCTGCTCTGTGTTCCTGTGGGTGATGTCATCATCGAGCAACAGTTGCACTAAACCTCACTGTCTGTGAGGGTGGGAGACATAAATCCCCAAAACATTTGAGATGTATTTAGTGTGCACTTGCTATGCCATGATAGTTGACACTTTTCCAGAAGTACTGGAAAGTAGATGAGGATAGTAGTATGGTGGTAGTTTTCGGTGATAATTTTCTTTCTCACAGACTCGATGGACCACCAGATCGTTTTTCTGTTCTGTAGACCGCTGAGATGTTTATTATAGGAATATGACAGGCTCCATTGGACATCAGGTCAGAAAAGGTGATACTAGAATAGATGACACGTGATTGGTCGATTTTCTTGGGAGGAAAGTGAGACGCAGAGGTTTAAGAGGAAATTCAGAAGCTCAGCGCAGGAATTGTAAAGGGCTATTATCAAGTGAGAAATAAACATTGGGCATCCTGAAAGCTGGAAATAACGAAAGGCACATATAGCAGAGCTTTGAGAGACTGGAGAGGATTAGACATTCGGAGGATAATGAAGCTGGAGGAGATGCAAGTTGGAAAGGATTGTGTGGATGGAGGATGTTACAGAGCTAGAGATATTTGTGATAGAGGTTTTTGGATTTTGAGGCTGGAGTGGAATTATAGAGCTGAGGAGGATTTGTAAGGCTGGATGAGGTGGCACTGATAGGGAGAGTTCCAAGCATAGAGGAATTTATAGAGATAACGAGTCATAAAGTTACACAGCATCGACACAGACCCTGTGGTCCAACCAGTCCGTGTTGACCATAAATTCGAACTGAACTAATCGCACCTGCCTCCACTTGGTCCAAGTCCATCCTAGCATTCCCTATTGATATACGGGTCCAAATGTTTTTTTCCTATTAGAATCCCATTTCCCTCCCCTTTTGCTCTATGTTTACACCTGACTAATTCACTCAACCCAATCATTCCTGAACACTATGGGCAATTGAACACGGCCAGTTCACCTACCCTGTACATCTGTGGATTGTGGGAGGATATGGGAGCTCCTGGAGGAACCCACGCTGTCATGGGGAGGAATATGCAAACTCCACATGGACAGTCACCCAATACAGGAATTGAGCCTGTGTCCCTGGCGCTGAAAGGTAGCAGTGCTAACCGTTGAGCCACTGTGCCACCCTGAAATTGTAATTGTATTCACATCTACCACGTCCTCTGCAAGTTTATTCCACATGTGAACCACTCTTTGTGCAAAAACAAAAAATAAAATCCGGAACTTCTTTTTAAAGCCTTACTTTTTAACGTGAGAAACGTATGTCCCCAATCTTGAATCACGCCCCCTCCTGGAAAGGGCACCTGCTGCTCACATTAGCGAAACTCTTCAGGATTTTATAAACCTCTAATAAGGTCACCCCTCAGCCTCCTGTGCTCCAGTGAAAAAGGACCCAGCCTATCCAGACTCTGCTTATAACTCAAACCATCCATTCCCATCACCATCCTGGTAAATCTATTCTGAACCTGCTCCAATTTAATAATATCCTTCCTATAACAGCACAAACAGAACTGGGCACAGTATTCCAGAAGAGGCCTCCCCAACATCCTGTACAACCTCAACATAACGTCCTAACTCCTATATTCAAAGATCTGAGCAATGAAGGCAAATGTGCTAAACCCCTTCTGAACCACCCTGTCTGCATGTGACAGGTAGTTCAAAGACCTGAACCCCTCGGTCTCTTTGTTCCATATCACTATCCGAGGCCCAACTTTTAATCAGTGTAAGTCCAGCCTTCGTTTGTTTTGTCAAGATGTAATATTTCGCATTTATTCCAATCCAAACATCACAAACATCCTTTGAGTATAAAGGCAAAAGGAGTATACTTCAGGGTAAAATCAGGAAGGTAAAACGGGGACAGGAGACCGCTTTGGCGAATAAGGAAAGGGTTTTTAGAAATACATTAAGAGCAAATGGGTCACTAGAGAGAGAATAGGCCACCTCAAAGATCAGCAAGGCAGCCTATGTGTGAAGACGCAGGAGATGGGGTTGTTGGGGGGATACGACACGTGTGGCATCAGTGTTTAATGTGGAGAAGGACAGATTTGTGGAGGTTGTCAAGATTAGAGATCGTGAGGGTGATGAGACAGGAGGAGATTGGAGGATGTATTCCAGGCTGAAGTGCCCATATTCCAGGCTGAATTGCCCATATTCCAGGCTGAATTGCCCATATTGTTCAGGGATGTGCAGGCTAGGTGGATTAGCCATGGGAAATGCAGCGTTACAGGTTTAAGGTAGGAGGCTTTGAGGGTCAGGGTGGATGTGATGGGCCGAATGGCCTGCTTCCACACACTCAGGATTCTATGATAATTCTCCTAGTTTTAAAATAGTTGCATAAAATAATAAACCAGATCTAAACGGTGTTCTAAATTGGACAAAGGTGAATTTTGACGGTACAAGGCGAGAACTTTCAATATTTCTTTGCAACCCCCAGGTAAAGGGACGGCTGGAAAGTGGGAACATAAGAACAGAAGGAAGAGGAGCAGGAGTAGGCCATCTGGCCCCTCGAGCCTGTTCTGCCATTCAATAAGATCAGGGCTGATCTTTTCATGGCCTCAGCTCCACTTTCCTGTTCTCTCAACATAATCCTTAATTCCTTTCCTGTTGACAAATCTACCTTTTGACAAAACGATAGTCAAGTTGATAACGTCAACTGCTGCACTCAGCAGCAAATTCCACAGATTCACAGATTTATCTGAAGATGTCCATCCTGTACTCAGTCCTAAATCTGATATCCCCTTATTTTGACTCTCTGCTCGCTAGTTTGCTCCGTCCCCAGTGGAAATCACCTCCCTGCTTCGAGTTTATCTACTCCATTAATAATTTCAATTTTTTTCCTAACCAAACCCCCATACTTCGAAATTCCAATGAGTATAGAACTAGTTTTCTCAATCTCTCCGCATATGTCAACCCTCTGAAATCCTGACTCAAACTAGTGATCCTCCACCGCACCCTCTCCAGTGCCAGTACATCCTTCCTGAAGTAAGGAGACCAAACCTGTACACAGTACTCCAGGTGTGGCCTCTCCAGCACCCTGTACAGCTGCAGCATAACCATCCCTCTAGCAATGAAGGACAATATTCCCTTCACTGTCTTATTTACCTGCTGCACCTGCAAACCAACTTCCTGTGATTCATGCACAAGGAAACTCAGCTCCCTCTGTACAGCAGCGTGCTGCAAGTTTTCACCATTTCATCAGTTAGCTGTTAGTCCGACCAAAATGGATGACCTCACATTTCCCAACATTGTCCTCCATCTGTTCGACCCTCACCCACTCACTTAAACTATCCGTATCCCTCTGCAGACTTACCATTGGCCTCTACATACATTGCTCTACCACTCAGCCTAGTGTTGTCTACCTTTCATGAATCGATGCTGGGTCTGCTCTGAGACAATTTCGATCCAGATAGCTCACTTATTCTTCCTTGAGAGATCGAGCATTTCCCCCACTACAGAAGTTATGCTAACAGGTCCATTTTAAAATATTGGCATCACATTTGCAGCTATCTAATCTGTCAGAACCGTCCCAGAGTCCAGCACATTTTAGTGAATTATCACGAGTGTGTTTGCTATTTAGCCTCTGCCATCTGTTATAGTCCCCTGGGATGCACTCCATCATGGCCAGACGACCCATCTACCTTTAGGCTGTTATCTTTCCCAACACCACCGCTTTACTGAGAATGATTGCTTCTCTGTCCTCATCTGCCATTGCATCCATAGGCCTGTAACAACGAGAGTACACTGACAGTATGATCCTGGTAAGGCCAAGGCTGGTAGGTGTAGGGAATGCTGCCTGTCGAGAGAAATTGAGGGCCTGGTCAAGAAAATGAAGGAGGGATATGGCAGGTACAGACAGCTGGGTTTGCGTGAATCCCTCCAGGAGTAAAAGGGCAGTTGGAGTATAGTCGGGGGAAACCATGAGGGCTAAAAGGGGACATGAGATAGCTTTGGGAAATAGGTTTAAGGAGAACCCAAAGAGATTCGACAAATACACCTAGGACAAAAGAGTAACCAGGCAGAGATACGGGACCCTCAAAGATCAGCAAGGCTGTCTGTGGAACCATCGGAGGTGGGAGGATTTCATGTCAACTTTTACTTCGAGAATGTGGAAGTGAGACAGTTTGGAAAAATAAATAGTGATAACTTGACAAGTGTCCATATTACAGAGAATGAGGTACTGGATATCTGATAATACATAAAGCTGAATAAATCCCTGGGACCTGATCAGGTGTGTCCCAGAACTTTGTGGGAAGTTAGGGAAGTGATCGCCGGGCCCCTCGCTGAGATATTTGTATCACCGATAGCCACAGGTGAGGTGCTGTAAGACGGGCGCCATTATTTGAGAAAGGTGATGAGGAAAGTCCAGGGAACAATACACCGGTGAGCCTGAAGTCAGGCAAGTTGTTGGAAGAGCTTCTCAGGGACAGGATTTGGATGTAATTGGAAAGGCAAGAAATAATTAGGGATAATCAGCATGGCTTTGTGCATGGAAATCACTAACTTGGACTTCAGAAAGATGTTCAACAAAGTTCAACATAACAGACTGGTTAACAAATTATACAAAATTGGCTGGAAAATTGGAGACAGAGGATCGTGGTGGAGGGTTGCTTTTTGGACTGGAGGCCTGTGATGTGCAATATGGTGTAAGGATTGGTGTTGGGTCCACTGCTTTTCATCATTTATATAATGATTTCGATGTGAATATAGGAGCTATGATTAGTGACTTTACATAGACACCAAAATTGGAGATGCAGTGGACAGGGAAGAAAGTTACCTCAGAGAACAATGAGACTTCAATCAACTGGGCTGAGGAGTGGCAGATGGAGTGTAATTCAGATAAATGTGAGGTGCTGCATTTTGGAAAAACAAATCAGGGCAGGACTTATACATTTAATGGGAAGGGCCTGGGGAGTGTTGCTGAACAAAGAGATGTTGAGGTGCAGGTTCATAGTTCTTTGAAAGTGGAATAGGCAGGGTGGTGAAAAAGGCGTTTGGTTAACTTGCCTTTATTGGCCTATGCATTGAGTATAGGAGTTGAGATGTTATTTTGCAGCTGTACAGGACATTGATTCAGCCATTTCTGGAATTCTGCTTTCAGTCCTGGTCTCCCTGCTATCGGAATGATATTATAAAACTTGAAAGGATTCAGAAAAGATGTGCAAAGATGTTTCCAGGGCTAAGGGTTTGACCCATACAGAGAGGCTGAATAGGCTCGGGCTGTTTTCACTGGAGCATCGGATGCTGAGAGGTGACCTTCGAGGTTGATAAATCGTGAAGGACATGGTTAGGGTGAACAGCCAGGGTCTTATTCCCAGGTTAGGGGAGTCCAAAACCAGAGAGCACAGACATGAGTTGTGAGGGAAAAGATTTAAATGTTATCTAAACAGCAATTTTTTCAAGCTGAATATGGTACGTGTATGGAATGAGCTGCCAGAGGAAGTGTGGAGGCTGGTACGATAACATTTAAAAGGCATCTGATTGGGCTCGTGTTTAGGAAACTTTTAGAAGGATATGGGCAAAGTGTTGGCAAATGGGACGAGATTAATTTAGGATATCTGGGCGGCATTGATGAATTGGACCGAAGTGTCTGTTTTGTGCTGTGCATCTCTATGACACTAATAAATTCAAATTAAGATAGATTTCTCTTTTATGGAGAGTTAGCAAAAGACCTGACAATTCTCTTTGGAGCTGAAAAGCTTAATCAGTGATTTCAACCAGAAACAGATTTGTTTCCAGGATAATTAATTTATAGAGACACTGAGAGAAATTATTGTCACAATTTTTAGTAACTACTTTCAGGTAATTGGTAAATAATGCAGGTTAAAAATGTGAAGGTTATTTTACTCAGTAGGTTCTGAGCATCTGAAACAGTTTGAACCACAGCTGGATGCAGCTTTTGTTATTATCAAAACAGATTTGGAATTTAACTATTTAAGGATAAATGTGGAGGGCTACTGGTAAATGGGAGTGGAGAAAGGGCAGATTGGCAGCATCTCCAGAGGAAGAAGGTACAGCCCCAATGGGCTGAATAGCCCCCAGCCCCTGTGCTCTGTGATCCTGCCCCATTCACTGAATGATGAAGCTCATCCCAGGGCAGAGCCACAGTCATGTACAGCAAGGAAACAGACCCTTTAGTCAAACTCGTCCACACTGACCAGATATCCCAACCTAATCTAGTCCTATATGACAGCAGTTGGCCCATATCACTCTACGCCCTTCGTAATCACATACCCATCCAGCTCCCTTTCAAATAGTGGAAATATACCAGCTGTCACCACTTCCCTGATAGTAGATTCCTTACACGCACATGAAAAAAGTTGCCCCTTGGGTCTCCTTTATATCATTCTCCTCTCACCTTAAACCTATGCCCCCTTGTTCTGGACTTCCTAACCCCAGGGAAAAGGCCTTGTCTCTGTATCCCATCCACGCCCCTCATGATTTTATAAACCTCTGAGGTCACCCCTCAGCCTCCTACCACTCAAGTCACAATGGGACCTGGCTGATTGATGGCAGCTTCAGACCAATAGGGGAGTTGGTGTAATCCTCCCGCCAATGGGACTGAATGAGGGTTGTGGCCAGCAGGCCAACATGTGACCATGAGCTGTGCAGGTGCAATGTCACTGTGAGGGGGGACCCAGTGAGTGTGAAGGGAGTGGGAGAGACAGCCGAGACTGGGAGAGAAATTGAGTTTGTGTACTGGGTGGGTTGATAAACACACGATGTAGGCTGCTAGACCTGAATTACAAAGGAATTGCGGATGCTGTAAATCAGAAACAACAACTAGAAGATCCTGAAAATGCTCAGCAGGTCTGGCAGCATCTGTGAAGAGAAGTCAAAGTTATCATTTCTGATCCAATGACCCTTCATCAGAACTGATGTTCCTGAGAAACAATGTCGGTTTATATGCAGAAGGTAGGGGTTAAGGTGTAAATGAGAGGTGGTGATAGATTCCAAAGAACGCGATGGGAGCAGTTGGACAAAGGAATGTATAACGATCTGGTTGGGGGAGGGTGAATAGCTGTTTATGGAGACTGTTAGTGGGTAACCATAGGTAGTGTGTAATTGCAGGCGATGTAATAACAGGGCCTGGTCTATGGGATGGGGGCTAGGACACGAGTACGTAGGAGACTTATGACTTAAAATTATGGAATCCAATATTGAGGCCAGAGGGCTGAAGGGTCCCCAGGTACAAGATGAGGTGATGTTCTTCCAGCTTGTGTTCAAAGTGTGGCGCTGGATGTGCTCAGCAGGTCAGGCAGTATGCAAGGAGCAGGCAAATTGACATATTGGGCCTAAGCACTTCTTCAGGAATGTGAGGGTGGGGAAGAGGACAGATAATAGGATGGGTGTGTCGGGCTGGTGGGAAGGTAGTTGGGAAGGCAATAGGAAAATGCAGGTAGGGGTAATAGTGAGAGGATGGAGTGGATAATTGGGAAGGAAGATGGACAGATCGGACAGTTTGAGGGCGGTGCTGAGTTGGAGGGTTGGATCTGAGATAAGGTCGGGGAGAGGAGATGAGTGAATGTTGCCATGTTGTTGAAGGGTCGCTCCATCCCACCTATTATTTACTCTTTTACCCCTATCTCCTGCAGTCCAAAGATGTGTAGGTTAGGTGAATTGGCCAAGCTAAATTTCCCATCGTGTTCAGGGATGTGAAGGTGAGGTGCATTGTTTTGGAGAGTAGCGGAATGGGTCTGGGTGGGATACTCTTCGGAGGATCAGTGTGCATTTGTTGGACCGAATGGGCTGTTTCCACACTGTAGGGAGTCTAATTTTCCCAGCTGCCATCGGTTCTGAGGAAGGTCACTGGACCCAGGATGGCCCTTGGTGTGTGCAGGAGCCGGAAACTGGGAAGAGGGAGTGGCAGCGGAAACCGGGAGAAAATGATTCAGTTGAGACTGGGAGGTTTTATTTACACGTCTGTACATGGTGTTAGTCCTGAATTAGAAACTCTTGGTCCCATGTTTACAGCAAATGGGAAAACGGCTGTGGTCCTCAGTCAGTGATAGGTCCTGGGTTATGGCCGCCATTTTAATTGGGGGCACGGTACAACAAGGTGCATGGGCATGTCCTCTTCCTGGGTGGGGGAGGGGTGATTTGAAAGAGGAGCATTTACACATCAGACACATACCAGAGAAATATTTGTCTTTCTAACTCATCCTGCACTGGCTGAGATTTGTTTTGTGACTTCTTTTTTGGGATATTAATGGAGAATAATTGAGGACGGGATCTCAAAAAAGCAGATTTCTGCACTCAGCGGAGTCATCAGGATCTGATATCATTAGCATTTTACTGTGGAAGGAGTAAGGGTTGTCTGTTCTGTCTCTGCGAAAATATCTCCAATACTTTTGTAAAGCAAAATGCAGAAAGATGTTCATATTTGTGGTTGAATCCCCCATGGGCGATTTGGCCTGAGTGGGAGCACAGACTTATCCAAATTATTCCTAGTATCTTTGCAGGAACTGTCAGATTTAGTCCCAATCACTCCCTTCATGATGTTAACCTGTAAACTCCTAATTTTCAACTTGCTGCAAAATTCTCATTAAAATTCTTTGTGAACTCAAATTCCAGCACATTTTCAGGTGGAATGTTCCAGGTTCTGACAACTGTCTGTTCATCCAGAAACTGCTGAGGTCCATGTTGACTCTGGGGTTACAAAGGGCTGAGCTGAAAGATGAGATGCAGTTCCTGAGCTCCCATTGCGATGCATTGGAACAGGACAGGAGGCTGAGGGCAGTGTAGGTGTGACCAGACAATGAAAATGACAGGGCTGCACTGAGTGTTGCTTGACTCAATGAGTGTGTTTTGGAGTTGGGTGAAAACAGAGGGAGGTGAGATAGGGAGAAGTTGAAGCTGAAACTCTAGTTTAGTTCAGGCCATTGAGAAATTCACATGGTCCCAATGGGAACAGCCAATTTGTAAGTGATACCTGCAGAGTATTTGTTAAGTTTTTAAAATATAACGTATCAGCTTAAATAAAGATTGGGGCTTTTGATATATAATGGAAATGTTTGAAGTGAAGGAAGGTTGAAAGCTATTTTAAATTCGCTTAATGGGAGTAATTAGCTGAATCTAGAGAGACGTTGTGACAGGAGCCCTCAGACCCGTGGTGTGCTCCTCTTGTACAATGTGGGAAATAAGGGACACTTTCAGTGTCCCTGACGGCTATGTGTGCAGGAAGTGGGCCCACCTGCATCTGCTGGGAAACTGCTTTTCAGACCTGGAGTTATGAGTGGACTCACTGTGGAGCATCTGAGAATGTTCTTGACAGCACATTTAGTGAGTTCGTCACACTGCAAGGCAGAAAGGGAATGGGTGACCATCAAACCAAATAAAAGGCTCAGGAAGGCAGTGCAGGAATCCCCAGTGATCATCCACTTCTCAATAAGATACTGAATCCTGCTTGGGATTCTGTTGGGGGTGAATGCGTGGAGTAGCTTCTCGGGAAATCAGCAACAGCCAGGTTCATGATACCACAGAAAGCTCTGCTGTACAGAACCGGATAAAAGACAGTGGCAGCGCTATAGTGACAGGGGATTCAATGGTCAGGGGTACAGGCAGTCACTTCTGTGGCCACAGACATGAATCCAGGATGGTATGTTATCTCCCTGGTGCCAGCCCACGATTATCATGGAGCAGCTGCAGGAAATTCTGGAGCTGGAGGGTAAAGCCAGTGGTTGTGGAACACACCGATACCAATGACATCACTAAACAAAGGGATGAGATCCTGAAAGCTGGATATAGGGAGATCAGGGATACAGTAAAATGTAGCTCCTGAAATAAAATAATGTCAGACTTACTCACAGTGCCATGTGCTAGTGAGAGCAGGAATAAGAGGATAGATCAGCTGGACGTGTGACTGGCAAAATGGTTGACTAGAGAAGGGTTTAGATTCTTCAGGCACTGGGACCGTTTCTGGGTGGGTCCTGCACCAGCCTGACCGGTTACCCCTGGGCAGAGCTGGGAGAAATCTCATGGTGGAGGCTTTTGCCAGTCCCATTGGTGCGGTTTTAACTTGTCTAACAGGGGGATGGGAACTAAAGTGTAGGCTTAGATGGGTCAGATTCAGGACAGGGAATGGGAGGTAGAATATTAATGATGTAGTTAGCGGCTCAGAAAGCCAAAGGAAAGGAGGATTAAATGAGGATTGAGTCCCTCTTCATCCATCCATCCCAGGAATTATAGTCAGCAAAATATGGAGCTGTACAGCTCTCTGACTCTAAGTGTTTGAGCAAAATGGGGGAAATCCAAAATAAAAACAGAAAGTGCTGGAGATCCTCAGCAGGTTGGGCAGCATCTGAAATGGTGACAGATGCAGGAAACATTGCAGCCTTGAAGTGTTGAGATGATCACACCAGGTACTACAATATCGGTTACATGCTGAGTGCCAGAACAGGGGACTAGAATTAATAGGTGCTTGATGACCAGCATGAATACGATGGGGCTGGAAAGTTGCCATTTCGGGTCAGGACTATTCATCAGGGATGACAAAGGGTTTCGACCCAAAACGTCAACCTTCCTGCTCCTGTGATGCAGCCTGACCTGCTGCACTTCCCCAGATTCACATTGTATAAACTCTGATTTCCAGTGGCTGCAGCCCTTAACTATCTCCACATACCAGGACTCAGGCTGGTGACCCTCCTTTACTCTCTCAATAACCAGGGTAGCCTTCCTTGGGAAAGGGGAACGAAGGTATACACAGTACTCCAGATGTGGTCTCACCAAGGCCCTTCCAGAAAGGGATCCCTGCTCCTGTACACGAATCCTCTCACTAGGAAGGTCACCCATCATTTACATTCTCCACTGCTTTCCACTCCTGCCTGCTTCCGAAAAGAGGGAATCGCAGAGAAACATGGAATCAAATGAGGTCAGAGTCTCTGGTATAAAACTGTTGAACACAATGCCCCCATCTTCTACAAACTGGCCATCAAGCGCACGTGCCTGGTGTGATCATCTAACCACTTCTTCAAGGCTGCAATGTTCCCTGCATCTGTCAGCGTTTCAGGATTTCCAGCACGTTCACTTTTCTCTGTTGTGCAGTACTGAAAGGGGGGATTTGCAGTTGAGGAATTCAAATTGAACTTCATGTTCAGTTTGGATAGTTACTTGATCCGTGCCGATCTGAATATCATTGGCCTTATCTGGATGGAAAGGTGTGCATTCTGTCCGAGGACGAATATGTCAAATGTCAGTGTGACTGGGAAAAAAGTACTGAGACATGAAGTCCATGTAAGCGTGGGGACTGTGGAGAGAGATTTCATTGGTTTTGGAAAGTCTAAAAAATCATGGCCCATTTCCCAGGAACAGTTAAGCCACTGGTTTTGTATTAAGAAAATTAACCATGAAACCAGAAAGACAAAGGGATTCCTGCATCGTGGAAAGAGCTATGAAAATGGGATTGTTGATACGGGGTAAATTATTGGTCATTGATTGTAATCCATTGGCGTTGTCATGTCTGTTCCAACGCCGTGGGGAAACACTGGAAATGTGATGAATGCAGTGTAGGTTTCAGTTATTAAACTGGAAAAGGTGCAGAAGAAATTTACAAGGATGATGCCAGGGCTCAGGGACCTGAGTTACAGGGAGAGGTTGGACAAGCGAGGGCTTTTTTGTTGAGAACAGAGGAAACCGAGGGGGAATATTTCATAGAAGTGTATAAGATCATCTTTTCCCCAGGGAACCAAGGACTGGAGGGCATCAGTTTAAGGTTAGAGGAGAAAGAATAAAAGGGAAGCTGAGGGGCAACTGTTTTACACAGAGGGTGGTATGTATATGGAATGAGCTGCCAGTGGAAGTGGTTGAGGCGGGTACACTAATAACATGTAAAAGGCATTTGGACAAATACATGGATAGCAAAGTTTCAGAAGCAGATGAGCCAAGTGCAGGGAAATGGGGTTAGCATGGATGGACATTCTGATCGGCGTGGGCCATTTTGGGCCAAAGGGCCTGTCTCTGCTGTAGGATGCTGTAACTGAGTGCATTTGCTATTTCTCCCACGAACTCTGTTGGTATCCTGGGATGTATTCCATTAGGGGAAGTAGACTTGTCTACCGTTAGCGCCATTAGCTTGCCCAGCTCTAACTCTTTCATGATAATGGTTATTATCTAGGTCCTCACCTTTCTCAGTCTCCTTATCAATTACTGGCATGTTTTTCGTGTTCTCCACTGTGAAGTCTGACTGCTGTGTATTCATATTCCTGAACCCTGCTGGATAGGATTTACAAGGCACAGAACTCTGAGAGGTCTTCTTTGAGTATTTATTGATGAGACATGGTAGTTACCTGGGTATTTTACGTGCAAGACGCCTTTAGGCAGCATCAGGTCCAATGTACGGCTCCCATTCTTCTACCTTTGTGATTTGTGACTTTGCATAGAGACTGTCTCTCAGGATTATCCCCATGGCAACAACAGTTGAAAAAGTCTAGTTCAGTTCAACTCTGTGGTTGAACCACACACCCCCACCCCCCACACCCCCCTGGCTCCCTCAAGTACCTGACAGGCGCTTCAGTTTCAGTGGGGCTCTCTATCAGGATTCTGATGTGGAGGAGCCGGAGTTGGGGTGGGGTGGACAAAGTTAAAAACCACACAACACCAGGTTATAGTCCGACAGGTTTATTTGGAAGGACAAGCTTTTGGAGTGTGCTGTGATTTTGAACTTGATCAGGATTATCTCTATGGTAACAGTTAAGTGCTTCAACAATTACAGAGGCCATATGTTCACCAAACAATAGGTTTCCCTCGAGCAGTGTAAACTGCTATTCTGTCCCTGGGCATTGCTACTCATCACTTTTTATACCCAATCCCATCAAGTTTTCAGTTGACCTTTGAAGTATTTCTAATCTCCTCATTTCTCCTTGATCATTCCCAATTTGTATGCCTTCTATTTCAATTTGATAGATTCCCTTATTTCCTGATCCACCCATGGCAGATTACTCCTTTTCCTACAGTCCTTCCTTTTCACTGATATATACTTTTGCTGAGCACTTCGAAAAATTGCTTTGATATTCCTCCACTGTCTGTCAACTGTCCCACCGTAGTCTTTGCTCCCAGTCTACATTACCAACTCCTCCCTCGTCCTATTGTAGTTTTCTTTCTTTAAGCACAGGATCTTCGGACTGGATTTAATCTACCCACTTTCCATCTGTGTTCTGAATTCAACCAGATTTATCACGCGTCTTTTGTCAGATTACGAGGTGAGGCGATGTTTCCTGGGTGTTTTGGTTTTCATTATCAGTGACCTTAGCTTTGTAATAAATTACAGAATAGATATTCACAACAGAGTATTCTGGACAGTGTGCATGTACCACACAGTCTATAACCATAAATCACTGTTACCCCTCAGTTTAAAATTGCAAAATCATTATCTTCTACACACTTCCTCGCTATCTCAGTTTTGAATGATACTCAACTTGACTATCCTGCATTTTCCGAAAATCTCCGTTGGTGAAGGTGGTGAGTTTTGGATTCAGGTTTCCAGTTATTACTGTAAGAAGATAAGCACTGGGCACAGGAGAGGCAATGCAGCCCTTCTAACCAGCTCCACCATTTAATACGGTGATGATTGAGCTCACCTCGGTCTCAGCTGGATTTTCCCGCCTGCGCTCTCTCTCTCTCACTCTCTCTCTCTCTCTCTCACCCTTCAGCTCATTGCAAATTGAAAATCTGTATCTGTCCATTAAATTTGCTCACTGTCTTGGCATCCACTGCGTTTTGAATAGTGAATTCCACAGATTCACAACACATCGAGATAGGTACATTCTTCTTCATGAGAATAGAATAGAATCCCTACAGTGCAGAAGCAGGGTATTCATCCATCGAGTCCACACCAATCCTATAATTCAGACTCACCCATTCCCAGTATTTCCCATGGTTAATGGCTTAACCTGCACATGCATGGACACTGTGGTTTAGCATGGCGAATCCACCTAACCTGCACATCTTTGGACTTTGGGAAGAAAGTGGAACACCGAACAAAACCATGCAGCCACTGGGAGAACGTGTAAACTCCACACAGTCACCTAAGGCTTGAATCAAACCAGGGTCTCTGAAGCTGTGAGGCAGAGGTGCTAGTCACTGAGCCACCTCTGCCTAAGACTGCTTCCCCTTATTGACCCCTCCACCCCGCAATTGACTGAATCTATATTCCTTACGTCAGAAACTGGGTTGTCTAACCAGATGTCTCAGTCAAACCCAGTGTCAAGCCATATGTCCTGTCTGTCTGAATGGGGATCCTATACATAACACCCTTCCACCCCACACGTTTCATTGACTTTCCAGAGACAGGGCTCCAGTGACTTCATGTGGACTGCAACACCCACAATCCCTGAGGCAGGGACAATACGTGTGTGTGGAAACCCGGCACTGTACATGTGCAGAATGTGTTCGGGTTTTGGAGCACGTGTTTTGGGGTAATTAGGGGAAAGTATTTCACACTGTGATTGGCTAGAGGAGGAACGTATCTGCTTGTAGTATTGATCAGTTGGGGGGGTCAAAGTGTCACTACACTCACGTGGGACCACTCCCCATCCCCAGTTCGTTGTAATAGTGGGAATAAACTAATGGGAAACAAGGAAGAATCTGACCCATTCTCCCAGACTGAAGGTTCCTCTTCTGTCCAGGATCTGCCACCTCCCTTTCTGTTTCCGTCTGTTTCATTCTGCTGTTACATTATAGACTTGCAGCAACTGAAGGGAAAGGAAGTAAACCCAGAAAGGGTGCAGAGTCTAACCAGGGACGGGAAGTGGTGGCATGGATCTGTTTATCAGTAACTCCATGAGAATGGGGAGGGTGTACATTAAGGGCAGCAGAGTCAGAACGGTGGGAGAGAGTAAGAGGGCTGGAGGGTAACAGCTTTGAGGGAAGAAAGCTGGAAACGATATTCCAGAGAAACTAGAATAGTCTGTTCTGAATTTCTAATCTGTGCGTATTCCTTTCTACAGGGTGCTAGATGGTGAAGATTTGCAGACTGAAATCTCAACATCATGTACAGATTGTGATTACGTTAACCAGCATTTGAAGAACCAAAGATGGCGAATCACTGGGCCAAAATCCTGCAACACTCTCCATCCCAGCATTGTGGGTCCATCTGCGCCAAATGGACGGTGAATGGTTGAAGACAGCAGCTCATGACCATCTTCTCAAGGGTAACTAGTGATGGGGTATAAATGCTGGCTGAGCCAGTGATGCCCATATCCTGGAAATGGTTTCTATCTTTATTTGCTGAAACCCAGTTGATGTTACTGCAGGATGATGAGGGACGCTGAGTGTGTCCTCCCAGAAGAGCACCATCATATTACTCCTGCCTACACCCACACAATAACACAGCAACATCACTGGGACAAAAGGCAGTGAAGCCCAAGGAGGACTGAAATATAGTTCTTCAAGGTAAAGTCATGAAAGGGGATTGGAACACAGCAGGAACAGGAGACTGAGCTGGATGGTCAGCTGTTTCCCATTGAATGGTGGAGCAGGATTGAAAGGCTGAATGGTCTCCTCCTGCTGCTATCTCCCAGGTATGTATATAGTCATGGATCCCGGGTAGGAAGAAGTAGGCAGGGCAAGGATTCTGCAGGAGATTGCACTTCCACCTCAGTTTTCAGTGAGGGATGGTTTGATGGATTTTATTTAACATTTTTCTTTAACACAAGGTTTGTGAATTTGTTTTTTTATAGTACAAGTTTATTCCACAATAACTAAAACTTAAAGAATTGAAACTATCTGCATATAACAGTTTTTTAAAATTTAAAATGCCCTTTAAACAAAATCCTGTCTCCTCCCGGACACCATCACTTTTCAGTTACTCAAACTCCAGGGAAATATTCCTTCCCTCTCTGAACCTTTGGTTTGATTTCACTACTTTCAGTACTTGTTCTATGAGCTGTGAAGCATTTTTCTCCCATTTGTCTTACCCAGAAGTGTTATCTCACCCAGCTGAGCAACCTTCCCACCATCAACATCATTATTCCATTATTTTGTTTTTTGTTAACATATAATCACCAGCAGCAGCACACCAGTGTCATCAGTTGAATATTTACAAACAAAGCCCATTATGGGCAAAGCAAACCATTACAAGTGACAGAGTGGGAAGGGACTAAATCAAAGTAGAGTTGGGGGTGAGGGGGTGGCGGTGGCGGTGGAGATAAAGCACTGTATCCCCTGTGGTGCCCACCTCTATCTAATGGCATAGAGAGCATTGATACACACCACATGCTCCTCCTCCAAGGAGACGCTGAGAATATTCTTGATCCTCAATCATACAATATAATCCCTACAGTGTGGAAGGAGAGCATTGGTCCATCAAATCCTAACAACCATCCCTGTAACACTACATTTCCCATGGCTGATCCACTTAGTCTGCAAATTCTGAACACTGTGGACAATTTATGACGACCGATCCACCTAACCTGCATATCTTTGAATTGTGGGAGAAAACCAGCGCACGTGGAGGGGACCCCCACTATTATGGGGATAATGTGGATACCCCACATAGGCCCCGTTGACCAAGGTTGTACTCTAACCTTTTACCTGGTGCTGTGAGACAGCAGTGCTATGATCACAATTTATATCAATACAGATGAACCCTGCTCCTTGTCACATTGCTGTTTGTGGTGACCTACTGCCCAGAGCGGCATCCTGAGGTTCAGAAAGTGGCAATATAAATTCAGTCAACTCCAGCCCAGTTAATGTTGTTAACAACAGCAACATCAATACTCCAGCAGTGTCATCATGAACACGGTCCACTCCTGACTCTGATGGACAGTAACTGCAGAATCAGAGTCCTGCAGTGATGTGTGAACTCTACACCACATGGAGGAGGGGGATGACCACTTCCCTGTGTGCACTCACTGGTCTCTCAGTCGTGTTGAAGTCTCAGCACATCCCTTGTCACACAGAGAGGGAAACAGCTCCTACCCAGTGTGAACCCGCTGGTGTCTTGGGCGTCAGGATGAATCACTGAATCCCCTCTCACACCCTGACCATCTGAATGGCCTCTCCCCCTGTGTGGGCTCACTGGGGTCTCAGGGAGTCAGGATGAATCACTGAATCCCCTCTCACACACTGACCATCTGAATGGCCTCTCGCCTGTGTGGGCTCACTGGGGTCTCAGCAGCTGGTGCATTTGAGTGAATCTCTCCCCACATTGGGAGCAAGTGAATGGTCATTCTCCAAAGTGAGCTCGCTTGTGTTTCAGCAGATCAGAGGACTGAGTGAATCTTTTCCCACACATGGAGCAGGTGAAGGATCTAAATCCATTGTGCCCCCTCTGATGCCTCAGCAGATTATAAGATCGAGTAAATCCATTTCCAAACGTGAGGCAGGTGAACAGCTTCTCCCCAGTGTGACAGTGTCAGTGATTGTCCCACTGGGAGGGGTAAGTAAAATTCTTCCCACAGTCCCCACATTTCCACAGCTTCGCCCTGGTCCCATTACATTGGTGTCTTCCCAGATCACATGACCAATTAAATATTCGACCAGCTGCCTAACATGGGAATGATTTTTCTGAGCTAGGAACGTTGCTTTCCCCTTTTATATTACTGATAAGGATCAGGACCTGCAGAATTGGACGACTCTGCAGTTGATGTGATGTTAAAGCTGAGTTTTCCATCTGCGAACTCTCTCTGTGAAACAAGTTTTTTTCCCGATCATTACTACACCTCCCAACACCAGCTCTCCCTTCAGCTCTCCTGAATGTCTAAATTTGGACTAATGCAAAGACCTCAGTAATGTGCTTTTCTCTCACTTGTTTCTGAAAGTAAATTGGAGCCGTTTTGAACAAATTTATACACTTTCCCAGCAGAACTCATGCCTACTCTGTCATTTTCAATTTGTAACCACTGGGAAATTTGCTACCATCTTCGATGACCGTTATAATGCTCTGCCCACTTTTCTGGAGCCAGGATAAGTCAATTCTAACAATTACCAATAGATTGTATCTAAACAGAATGTCCCCACAACAGTTGGCACTCTGACACTCAATGCCCATCATTTAAGTTCTTTTTCTTAAAGCCCCTCATGTGTCTGGCAATCTGGCAATACAATTGAAGATATTTTATACAGTAGCCTTTCAGTCTCAATTGCCAGTTCCAGTCCTTGAAGCAGCCAGTAACATGCCAGTGAATTGAATTCTAACAGCAGCATTGCCTCGGCAGAAGTGATTGAGGAGAATGAAGCTGTCTTCTCTGGACTATCTAAACATGAAACACTTGAAATGAACAAAAATCTTCAAGAGATCAATATGGTAGACACAGCAAGGATGTGTGCCCTGGCTGGTGTGTCTGGAATGAAATCAGCACTAACTGTGGTATCTTTACCCAGCATCCCCTTTAGCTGCATAAATGTTTAAGATTTATTTGCTGCTCTAATTCCATTCTCTTGATCACTCCCATTTGTAACTGCTGTAATGTTGACAGCCGTGCAAATTGATAACATTTGATTCAATCCATCCCAAAACCTCTCTGTATCTGTGTCTCACTTTGGTTCACTGAGACCCTCATTCAATCTGACGTCTTTACAAACCCTGCCCTGATATTTCCTTAGAGGGCTCAGAATAAAATGTTCACAGAATTGTTAATGCTGAAAGGAGGATGCTGAACTCATCAGCTCTCCAAAGGTAAGAGGGCTGAGAGGCAAATAAGAGGGGTGTGTGGGGTTGGTGGAATGGGAACTCGGAAGGCAATAGGTAGATGTAGATGGGAGGTTATGATGAGAGGTTGGAGTGGATAATTGGGAAGGAAGATGGACAGGTGGGACAGTTCAAGAGGCCAGTGTCGAGTTGGAGGGTTGGATCTGAGATAAGGTGGGGGGAGGGGAGATGAGCAAACCTTGATGCCGTGTGGTTGAAGGATCCCCAGGTGGAAGATAAGGTGTTATTCTTCCAGGCGTAGGGTGGCTGGGATTTGGCGATGGAGGCAGCCCAGAACCTGCTTGTCCTTGGTGGAGTGGGAGAGGGCGTTGAAGTGGTCGGCCACAGGGTGGTGGATTTGTTTGGTGCATGTGTTCCAGAAATATTCTCTGAATCAAGTTGGCGTCCTGACTCCCCAATGTAGAGGAGACCACATCGAGAGCAAAGGATAAAATAGGTGAGGTATCTGGACGTGCAGGGAAATCTCTGCTGGATGTGGGAGGATCCTTTGGTGCCGTGATTGACGTGAGAGGAAGGTGTGGGCACAGGTTTTACACCTCTTGAACTGGCTATCAAAGGTGCTGGGAGTGGAGGGTGGGTTGCTGGGGAGCATGGATCTAATGAGGGAGTCGCAGAGGAAATGGTCATTGTGGAATGCTGAAAGGGGTGGGAAGGGAAATATATCTCTGATGATGCGGTCTGATTGAAGGTGGTGGAACTGGCAGAGGATGATGTGTTGCATCTGGGTGGAAGGAGAGGACTGGGGGGTTCTATCCTCGTTGCGGTTGGAGGTGTGGGGTTCAAGAGTAGAGGTGCAGTAAGTGGAGGAGATACACTGGAGGGCATTGTTGACCACATGGGAGGGGAAATTGTGAATCCTTGAAAGAGGAGGCAATTTGGTATGTTCTGGAGGGTTCTGCCAGCTTGCATCAAGTTTCACTGGAACACTGCAGTAAGCTTGAGACAGAGATGTTGACCAGGGAACAGGCTCGTGTGTTAAAGTGGCAGGCAACTGGAAGCTCAGGGTCTTTTTTGTTGCAGAACGTAGATCATCAGCCACCATTTCCACCACCGCCACTGAGATGCTGCCAGACACAGGCTCCTGTCCCCTCCATTAACAGCGATGCATCCTCCCAGCAAGATCATTATTCACTCCTTTGTCTTTCCAAAGGTTCCTGTCTCTCTTTGCACTCCATCCCCACCTATTATTTACTCTTTATCCCCTATCTCCTGCAGTCCAAAGATATGCAGGTTCGGTAAATTGGCCAAGCTACATTTCCAGTAGTGTTCTGGGATGCTTAGTTTGGTGCATTAGTCAGGGGAAATGTTGAGTAATAGGGTCGGGGAATGGGTTTGGGTGGGATAATCATCGGAGGGTGGGTGTGAGCTTGTTGGGCCGATGGCCCAGTTTCCACACGGTGGCTGGGAAAATTTAGAATTCCTACAATCGGATCTAAGGAAGGGTCACAGGTACCGGAATGACCCTTGGTGTGTGAAGGAGATGGAAACGGGAAAGGGGAAGTGGCAGCGGAAACCGAATGAAATGTACCAGTTTAGCCTGGGAGGGGTTTAATTACACTCTGTACAGGTCGCTAGTCCTGAATTAGAAACTCCTGCTCCCACGTTTGCAGCAAATGGGAAAATGTCTGCGGCCCTCAGGCAATGATAGGTCCTGGGTTATGGTCACCATCTTTATTGGGGGCAAGGTACAGTGAGGCGCATGGACATGTCCTCTTCCTGGGTGGGGGCGGGGCGATTTGATGAGGAGCCTTTACACATCAGACACATACCAAGGAAATATTTGTCTTTAATATTCATCTTGCACTGACTGTGGGCTTTGTCTTGTGAATTTTTTTTATCAGATATTAATTGAGAATAATTGAGACCGGGATCTCAAAAACATGTTTCTACAGTCAGCAGAGTCATCAGGATCTGAATATCATTGGCATTTAACTGTGGAACGAGAAAGGTTTGTCTGTTCTGTCTGTCGAAAAGTAGCTCATATTTTTAGGTAAAAACAATGTGCTGTGGCCCAACATTTCAACTCCCCTCCCACTGAGCAATGACATGGAGGTCCTTGGCCTCCTTCACCGCCGCTCCCTCACTTCCCGACGCCTGGAGGAAGAACGCCTCATCTTCCGCCTATGAACACTTAAACCACAGGGCATCAATGTAGACTTCACCAGTTTCCTCATTTCGCCTTCCCCCACCTCACCCCAGTTCCAAACCTCCGCTCAGCACTGTCCCCATGACTTGTCCTACCTGCCTATCTTCCTTTCCACCTATCCACTCCACCCTCCTCTCTGACCCATTACCTTCAGCATCACCCCACTCACCTATTGTACTCTTTCCTACGTTCTCCCCACCCTCACCCTCCTCTCATTTATCTCTCCACACTGCAGGCACCCTGTCTCTATTCCTGATGAAGGGCTTTTGCCCGAAACGTCGATTTTACTGCTCCTCGGATGCTGCCTGAACTGCTGTGCTTTTCCAGAACCACCCTATTCCAGACTGTCATATTTTTGTCAAACAAATAGCAGAAAGATGTACAAATTCATGGTTGGAGCACCTTTGGGGTATGTGCTCTGTTCTGGGCCGTGCAGCCCGGGAAGGAGATATTGGTCTGAGAGGGAACATAGATTTATCCAAACTACACCTCGACTCGTTGCAGGAACTGTCATGTTTAGATCCAGTCAACCACTTCATGACTTTAACCTGTGAACTCCTTGTTTTCAATTCCCTGTAAATTTCCCATTAAAATTTCTTATGGACTCAAATTGCAGTAACCTTTCACGTGGAATTTTCCAGATGCTGACAATTATCTGTTCATCCAGAAATTGCTGAAGGCCATGTTGACGCTGAGTGCTGCTTGGCTCAATGAGAATGTTTTGGAGTTGGGTGAAAACAGAGGGAGATGAGACAGGGAGAAGGTGGCGCTGAAACTCAGTTTTAGTTCAGGCCATTCAGAATTTCACATGGTCCCAATGGGAACAGCCAATTTGTAAGCGATACTGTGGAGTATTTGTTAACAGTTTTTAAAGTATAATATATCAGCTTAAGTAAAGATTGGGGCTATTGATTATAATGGACATGTTTGAAGTGAAGGAAGGTTGAAAGCTCTTTAAAATTCTCTTAATGGTAGTAACTAGCTGAATCTAGAGAGACATTGAGACAGGAACCTTCAGACCCGTGGTGGGCTCCTCTTGCACAATGTGGGAAATAAGGGACGCTTCCAGTGTCCTTGACGGCTATGTATGCAGGAAATGTGTCCATCTGCGCTACTGGGAAACTGTTTTTCAGACCTGGACTCACTGTGGACCATCTATGATACTGAGAATATTATGGACAGCACGTTTAGTGATATCGTCACACTGCAGGTGAGGGTTACACAGGCACAAAGGGAATGGGTGACCATCATATCAAGGTAAATGCTCAGCAAGGGAGTGCAGGAGTCCCCAGTGATCATCCCCTTCTCAAACAGATACTGTATACCGGTTGGAATTCTGTTGGGGGTGAATGGTTGGGGTGGCCTCTCGGGGAAATCAGCAACAGCCAGGGTCATGACACCACAGATAGCTCTGCTGCACCGAACAGGAGGAAAGATAGTTGCAGGGCTATAATGACATGGGATCAATGGTCAGAGTAAGGGCAGGTACTTCTGTGGCCACAGACATGAATCAAGGATGGTATGTTACCTCCCTGGTGCTAGGATCTGTAATAGCATGGAGTGGCTACAGTGAGTTCTGCAGCTGGAGGGTAAATAACCAATGGTTGTGGAACACACGGATACCAACGACATCGCGAAACAAAGGGATGAGGGCCTGAAATATGCATAAAGGAAAATCAGAGATATATTAAAATGAAAAGTAATAATGTCTGACTTACACCCAGTGCCATGTGCTAGTGAGAGCAGGAACAAGAGGATAGATCAGCTGGATGTGTGGCTGGAGAAATGGTGTACCAGAGAAGGGTTTAGATTTTCCAGGCACTGCGACCATTTCTGGGCTAGGTGAGACTTGTACCAGCCTGACTGGTTACCCCTGGGCAGGGCTGGGAGAAATCTCTTGGTGGGGTGATTGCCAGTTCCATTGGTGAGATTGTAACTAGTCTGGCAGGGGGTTGAGAGCTAAAGAGTGGCTTAGATGGGCCAGATTCAGATCAGGGAATGGGAGATAGAGTATTCGTGATGCAGGCAACAGCTCAGAAAGACAAAGGTAAGGAGAATTAAACAAAGATTTAGTCCTCTTCATCCATCAGTCCTGCCATCCCAGCGGTGAGAGACAACAAAATATGAAGCCTTTTAAATGTCTATGACTCTAAGTGCCTCAGCAAAATCGTGGAAATCTTTAATAAAAACAAACAAAAAAAAATTGCTGGAGATCCTCAGCAGGTCTGGCAGCATCTGAAATGGTGACAGTTGCAGGACACATAGCAGTTTTGAAGACGTTGTATAATGCCATCCCACAACGTCCACTACTCCAGGCAAAATGTCCTCAGCCCCTCCTTATGGTTCACATGTTTCAATACTGGCAGCACACTTATAAATCTTTTCTGGACTTTTTCAGGTTTCCCAACATCTTTCCTATAGCAAGGAGACTAGAATGTAAAGCAGTCTGGGCATTCCAAAAGTGGCTGAGCCAATAAACTGTACAAACGAACCATGATCTCCCAACTCCTATACTCAATGCACTGCCCCATAACAGCTAGCATACCAAACACCACCTTCACCGACCTGTCTACCTTCAGCCTCACTTTCAAGGAACTATCAAACCACTCTGCACAATGTATTTGTTCATCAACACTTCCCAGGAACTTGTTATTATGGCGCTGAGTCCAACATTCCTGAAATCAGGGAGACTAGAATTGAATGTTGTATTCTAAAACTGGCCTCACCAATGCCCTGTTCAGCCACAACGTGACCTCCTAACTCTTATACTCAGTGACAGAATCCATACAGTGTGGAAGCAGCCCATTCAGCCCATGAGACCTTACCAACCATCGGAATAGCATCCCACCTGAACCATGTGACCCAGCATTACCCACAGTTAATCCACCTAACCTGCACGTCTTTGGATTTTTTTGAGGAAACCAGAGTGCCCAGAGGATGCCCGTGCAAACACACAGAGGGAGAATGTGCAAACACGACACAGAGTGGAATCGGACCCAGGTCCCTTTATTGATGAGTGCACAGACCAATAAAGGTAGGCGTCCCAAATGCAGTCTTCAGCACCCAGTCTCCCTGAAATTTGACTTTCCAGGAACTATGCAGTTCTGAGCTCTTCAGAGGGATTGAAAGTGAGGAGGAGAAAACAGGAACAGCATTGAGTTTTAGATCTATAAAATAACTCTCTGTTCCCCCCCTCTGTTTCCCTCCCCCTCTGTTCCTCTCCCCGTTCTCTGATTCTCCCCTGCCTCTGCCTGTCCTCCCCTGCCCCCATCTCTGTCCTCACCTGTGCGACCACTCTCAATCCCCACATTCTCTCTTTCCCCCCACCCTCCGCCCACCCTCACTGCCTACTCTCCCCTCTCTCTCCCCGAGTTCTGTATACCCCAACCACAGGGAAACGACCTTGTCTATTTGCCCTACCCATGACCGGCTGATTTTATAAATCTCTATAAGGTCACCCCTTAGCGTCCGACGCTGCAGGGAAAAAACCCTATCCAACGCTGGCAACATCCTTGTAATTCTTTTCTGACCCCTTTCAAGTTTGATAACATCCTTCTGATAAGAAGGAGACCAGAATTGCTGGAATATTTCAAAAGTTGCCTAATCAATGTCCTGTACAGCCACAGTATGACATCCCAACACCTATACTACATTCTCTGACCAATAAAGGAAAGCATACCAACTGCCTTCTTCACGATCCTATCCACCTGTGACTCTACTTTCGAGGAACTATGAACCTGCACTCCAAGGTCTCTTTGTTTCGCAACACTCCCTAGGAAGTTACTATTAACTGCAAAAGTCCTGCTCAGGTTTGCGTTCCTAAAATGCAGCATCTCACATTTTTGTAAACTGAACGCCTCAGCCCATTCACCCATCTGATCCAGATCCCATTGTACTCTGAGGTAATCTTTTTCACTGTCCACTACACTGTCAATATTGGTGTCATCTGCAAACATGCTAACATTACATCTTATGTTCTCTTCCAAATCATTGATATAAATGGCAAATAGTAGTGGGTTCAGCACCGATCTTTGTGACATTCCATTGGTCACAGGCCTCCAGCCTGAAAAGCATCACTCTACCACCACTCTCTGTCTTCGACCTTTGAACCAGTTCTATATTCAAGTGGCTAGTTCTCCCAGTATCCCATGAGATCTAACCTTGCGAACCAATCTCCCATGAGGAACCTTGTTGAATGCCTTACTGAAGTCCATGAAGATCATGTTCACCGCTCTGTCCTCATCAATCCGCTTTGTTACTTCTTCAGTAAACTCAGTCCAGTTCATGAGACATGATTTCCCACGCACAAGGCTGTTATTGATATCCAGGACTTAACTCTGTACATTGGGGTCTGCGTCGCCCAGTTATAAGAGTTAATATTCTGGATAACGTTCACGTACACCAGCTTTGTGTTTGTGACTGGGTATTGAGTCTTGTGAATAACACCAATACAGGTGAGTTCCTTTTGAAAGACAGTCCCGATCTCCCTACCCCCTCCCACCTGCTCTGTCTCCTCCATCCCCACCGTAGACAGTAAGTACAAGGAACTCATGGAGTTTCCATGTGAGTGAGGTTGAGAAAATCTTCCTTTCTTTCCACTAGCCCGCCATGAAATGGTGGTAGTGTCCTTACCTCTGGAGCAAGAGAATCGGGTTCAGAGTTTGGTAACAGCGGCTTTGAAGAGGCTGATTGGAAAACATGCCCAAGCCACCAGGCCATACTGTCCCCCAGCTGTCCCTGCCTGAGTATCCAAACAGAACCTTCCTGTAGTTTCTCTCCTGTCAGACTCTCCCATTACTCAGTTTGTCCAGTATTCCCTCCTGCTGCTGCACTGATACTGTCCCTCACTGACCTGTCCATCCCCCAGTGTCCTCTACATTCATTCATTTTTACAATCCCATTATTTCCCGTCCTCCAGCCTCGCCCCCTCCACTCTATTGGGCAGCAGCTGATATCCATCCTCCAGGCTCCTGTGTGATCGAGAGCATGTTCCATAGGAAGGGAGATCAGTGCACGGGCGCAGTGCTGGCCAATTGTTGGCGTATGTGCAGGGCGGGTCAGTGCCAGGGAGGGAGGCTGTCGGTTGTGTGGGATTAATCTGTCATTGCCAGCTCCCTTTCTTCTTTCCTCTGAGGACACGACCCAGAGGAATAGCCCTTTGCCTGGTGTCCTGACGAGTGGTCAAAGTATCAATAGGGGAGCATTTTGCAGCAAGTTGCCAGAACTCTTAGAACATAGAACATAGAACATAGAACAATACAGCACAGAACAGGCCCTTTGGCCCATTATGTTGGGCCGAACTTCTAACCTAGATTAAGCACCCATCCATGCACCTATCCAAATGCCGCTTAAAGGTCGCCAATGATTCTGACTCTACCACTCCCACGGGCAGCGCATTCCATGCCCCCACCACTCTCTGGGTAAAGAACCCACCCCTGACATCTCCCCTATACCTTCCACCCTTCACCTTAAATTTATGTCCCCTTGTAACACTCTGTTGTACCCGGGGAAAAATTTTCTGACTGTCTACTCTCTCTATTCCTCTGATCATCTTATAAACCTCTATCAAGTCACCCCTCATCCTTCGCCGTTACAACGAGAAAAGGCCGAGAACTCTCAACCTATCCTCGTACGACCTACTCTCCATTCCAGGCAACATCCTGGTAAATCTTCTCTGCACCCTCTCCAAAGCTTCCACATCTTTCTTAAAGTGAGGCGACCAGAACTGCACACAGTACTCCAACTGTGGCCTAACCAAAGTCCTGTACAGCTGCAACATCACTTCACGACTCTTGAATTCAATCCCTCTGCTAATGAACGATAATACTCCATAGACCTTCTTACAAACTCTATCCACCTGAGTGGCAACCTTCAGAGATCTATGTACATAGACCCCAAGATCCCTCTGTTCCTCCACCTGACTAAGAACCCTACCATTAACCCTGTATTCCGCATTCTTATTTGTTCTTCCAAAATGGACAACCTCACACTTGGCAGGGTTGAACTCCATCTGCCACTCCTCAGCCCAGCTCTGCTCCATAACTAAGTCCATTTGCAGCCGACAACAGCCCTCCTCACTATCCACAACTCCACCAATCTTCGTATCATCTGCAAATTTACTGACCCACCCTTCGACTCCCTCATCTAAGTCATTAATAAAAATTACAAACAGCAGAGGACCCAGAACTGAACCCTGCGGAACTCCACTTGTAACTGGGCTCCAGGCTGAATATTTACCATCTACTACCACTCTCTGCCTTCGACCGGTTAGCCAGTTTTCTATCCAATTGGCCAAATTTCCCTCTATCCCATGCCTCCTGACTTTCCGCATAAGCCTACCATGGGGAACCTTATCAAATGCCTTACTAAAATCCATGTACACTACATCCACTGCTCTACCCTCATCCACATGCTTGGTCAGCTCCTCGAAGAATTCAATAAGACTTGTAAGGCAAGACCTACCCTTCACAAATCCGTGCTGGCTGTCCATAATCAAGCAGTGTCTTTCCAGATACTCGTAAATCCTATCCCTCAATACCCTTTCCATTACTTTGCCTAACACAGAAGTAAGACTAACTGGCCTGTAATTCCCGGGGTTATCCCTATTCCCTTTTTTGAACAGGGGCACAACATTCGCTACTCTCCAGTCCCCTGGTACCACCCCCGTTGCCAGTGAAGACGAGAAGATCATTGCCAACGGTACTGCAATTTCCTCTCTTGCTTCCCACATAATCCTAGGATATATCCCGTCAGGCCTGGGGGACTTGTCTATCCTCAAGTTGTTCAAAATGTCCAACACATCTTCCTTCCTGACAAGTATCTCTTCTAGCTTATCAGTCCGTTTCACACTCTCCTCTTCAACAATACGGTCCCTCTCGTTCGTAAATACTGAAGAGAAGTACTTGTTCAAGACCTCTCCTATCTCTTCCGACTCAATACACAGTCTCCCACTACTGTCCTTGATCGGACCTACCCTCGTTCTCGTCATTCTCAGGTTTCTCACATACGCATAGAATGCCTTGGGGTTATCCTTGATCCTATCCGCCAAGGATTTTTCATGCCCTCTCTTAGCTCTCCTAATCCCTTTCTTCAGGTCCCTTCTGGCTATCCTGTATCCCTCCACTGCTCTGTCTGAACCCTGTTTCCTCAACCTTATGTAAGCCTCCTTCTTCCTCTTTACTAGACATTCAACCTCCCTCGTCAACCAAGGCTCCCTCACACGACCTTTTCTTTCCTGCCTGATCAGTACATACATATCAAGGACACGTCGTATCTGCTCCTTGAAAAAGTTCCACATTTCCACCACATCCTTCCCTGACAGCCTATGCTCCCAACATATGCTCCTCAAATCCTGTCTTACAGCATCGTAATTTCCCTTCCCCCAATTGTAAAATCTTCCTTGTTGTGCGCACCTATCTCTCTCCATATCTGTGCGCACCTATCTCTCTCCATAACATGAGAGTCTTATGAATAGTCAGGATTGTTATGGAAAATGACAAGGGTGGGCCTCTAATTAGAGTTGTAATTTGGTTAATTTTAGTTCAACCAGATATGATTTGGCCAGTGTGTGCAGAATGGTTCTCATCAGAGTATTTACTATCATATTTACTATCATGATCTATGCCGATCTGAATATCATTGGCCTTTTCCTCTGGAAGGAAAGCTGTGCATTCTGTCCGTGGGCGAATATTTCAAATGTCAGTGTGACTGGAAAAGTACTGAGACACAGCCAAGTCCATGTTAGAGTGCTTTGTGGCTTTGAATGGAGGTTGGTTGTCAGGATTATCTCCGTGGCAACGGTAGTTTAAAACGTCTAGTTCAATTCAGCACTTTGTGTTTAAACAACACACCCCTCCCCAACACCTCCGTGGCTCAGTCAAGTACTTGACAGATGCTTCAGTTTCGGTGGGGTTATCTGTCAGGATTCTCATGTGGAGGAGCCGGTCTTGGAATGGGGTGGACAAAGTTAAAAATCACACGACACTAGGCTATAGTCCAACAGGTTTATTTGGAAGCACTGGCTTTCCAAGCACAATGTAATTTTTAACTTTATCAGGTTCATCTCTATGCTGACAGACTTCTTCAGATAAGTACTTCAACAATTAAATAGGCCATATGTTCCCCACGCAATAGGTTCCCTCGAGCAGTGTAAACTGCTATTCTTGACCTAGGGATAGCTGCTCATTTGTAGACCCAGTCAAAATCCCATCAAGCTTTTTGTTGATCTTTAAAGTTGTTCTAATCTCCTAGTTTCTCCTTGGTCTTTGCCAATTTGTATCCCTTCTGTTTCAATTTGGTAGACTCCCTTATTTCCTTCGACACAAATGGCAGATTATTCTTTTTCACTAATATATATAATTTTGCTGTACACTTTGAAAAATTACTGCCTCATCCTGTTGTAGTCTACTTTGTTTAAGCACAGGATCTTGGGATTGGATTTAATCTTCCAGCTTGCCAACTGTGTTATAAATTCAATCAGACTTCTCACAAGTCTTTTATCAGATTACGAGGGGAGGCGATGTTACCTGGGTGTTTTGGTTTTCATTGTCAGAGACCTTGGCTTTGTAATAAAGTATAGAATAGATATTCACAACAGAGAATTTTGAATGCTGTGAATGTACTACGCAGTCTAAAATCATAAATCACTGTCTCCTCTCAGTTTAAAATTGCAAAATCATTATCTTCTACAAACTTCCTCACTATCTAAGTTTGAACCGTAAGAAGATAAGCACTAGGCACAGGAGAGGCAATGCAGCCCTTTGAACCAGCTCCACCTTTTAATACGGTGATGATTGAGCTCACCTCAGCCTCAGCTGGATTTTCCCGCCTGCTCTCTCTCACCCTTCAACTCATTGCGAATTAAACATCTGTATCTCTTCATGAAATTTGCGCATTGCCCTGGCATCCACCACGCTTTGAATAGGGAAGTCCACAGATTCACAACACATTGAGACAAGTACGTTCTTCCTCATGAGAATAGAGTAGAGTTCTTATAGTGCAGAAACAGGGTATTCGTTCATCGATTCCACACCAAACCTATGATGAGCATCCCATTCAGACCCACTCGTTCCTGTAACCCTGCTTTTGCAATGGATAATGGCTTAACCTGCAAATGTATGGCAATTTAGTATGGCCAATTCACCTCACCTGCACATCTTTGGACTGTGGGAGGAAACTGGAGCACCCAGAAGAAACCCACGCAGACATGGGGAGAGCGTGTAAACTCGACCCATTCGCCTATGGCTGTAATCAAACCCAGGTCCCTGAAGCTCTGAAGCAGCAGTGCTATCCACTGAGCCACCTCTGCTACAAATCGACTTTGCCTCATTAACCTCCCCACCCCCACAATTGGTTGAATCTATGTTGCTTATGTCAGAAATCAGGTTATGGAAGCAGATGTCTCAGTAAAACCCAATGACAGCCCATATGTCCTGCGTGTCTGAATGGGGATTCTATACACAACAACATCCAGCCCACACTTTCCAGAGATAGGGCTCCAGTGGCTTCATGGGGACTACAACTCACACAATCCCTGAGGCAGGGACTACACGTGTGAGGGGAAACCCGGCACTGCACATGTACACATTGTGGGCCGATTTTCGAGCATGTGCTTTAGGGTTACTCGCGGAAACTATTTCACACTGTGATTGGCTGGAGGAGGAATGCATCTGCTTGTCGTATTGATCTGTCAGTGCGTTAAAGTGTCGTCACACCCATGTGGGATCAAGTTCCATCCCCAACTCATTGTCATGCTTGGAATCGAACAAGGAGAAACACAGAAGGATCTGACCCGTTCTCCCAGACTGAAAGTTCCTCTTCTGTCCATGATCTGCCACCTCCCTTTCTGTTTCCGTCTGTTGCATTCTACTGTTACATTATTGACTTCCAGCAACTAAAGGGAAAGGAAGTGAACCCAGAAAGGGTGCAGATCTAACCAGGGAGGGAATTGGTGGCATGGATCTGTTTATCAGTAACTCCATGAGAATGGGGAGGATGTACATTAGTGGTAGCAGAGTCAGAACGGTGAGAGAGAGTAAGTGGACTGGAGGATTACAACTTTCGGGGGAGAAAGGGTAAAAAGATATTCGAGAGAAACTGGAATAGTCTGTTCTGAATTTCTAATCTGTACATATTCCTTAATACAGGGTGCTAGATGGTGAAGATGTGCAGACTGAAATCTCAAAATCGTGTGCAGATTGTGATTAAGTTAACCAGTATTATAAGAACCAAAGATGGAGAATCACTCAGACAAAACCCTACAACACTCCCCCTCACAGCATTGTCGGTCTATCTGTGCCAAATGGACTGCGAGTGGTTCAAGATGGCAGTTCATGACCATCTTCTCAAGGGTAACTAGAGATGGGGAATAAATGCTGGCTGAGCCAGTGATGCCCATATCCTGGAAATGGGTTCTATATCTATTTACTGAAACCCAGTTGATGTTACGGCAGGATGATGAGGGACGCTGAGTGTGTCCTCCAGGAGGCAGCACCATCACATTACCCCACCTACACCCACACAGTAACACAACAACGCCTCTGGAAAAAAAGGCAGAGAAGCCCAAGGAGGACTGAGATATAGTTCTTCGAGGTAAAGTCATCAAAGGGGATTGGAATACAGCAGGAACAGGAGACTGAGCTGGGTAGTCAGCTGTTTCCCATTGAATGGTGGAGCAGGATTGAAAGGCTGAATGGTCTCCTCCTGCTGCTATCTCCCAGGTATGTATATAGTCATGGAGCCCGGGTAGGAAGAAGTGGGCAGGGATTCTCCAGGAGATTGCACCTCCACAACAGTTTTCAGTGAGGGATGGTTTGATGGATGTTATTTAACATTTATCTTTAACACAAGGTTTGTGAATTTGTTTTTTTAAAGCAAATGTACAAGTTTATTCCACAATAAATGAAACTAAAAGAATCGAAACTATCTGCATATAACAGCTTTTTAAAATTTCAAACTCACTTGAGAACAAAATCCTGTCTACTCCTGGACACCACCACTTTCCAGTTCCTCAAACTGGATTGGCTGGAGGAGGAATGCATCTGCTTGTAGTATTGATCTGTCGGTGCGTTAAAGTGTCATCACACCCATGTGGAACCAAGTTCCATCCCCAACTCATTGTAATGCTTGGAATCTACCAAGGGGAAACACAGAAGGATCTGACCTTCCCTCCCTATCTGAGCCTTTGGTTTGATTTAACTCTTTTTCATTTCTCATTCTGTGAGCTGTGAAGCATTCTTTTTTCCCCATTTCTCTTACCCAGAAGTGTTATCACACACAGCTGAGCAACCTTCCCAGCATCAACATCATTATTCCATTATTTTGTTTTTTGTTAACATATAATCACCGGCAGAAGCACACCAGTGTGATCAGTTGAATATTTACAAACAAAGCCCATTATGGGCAAAGCAAACCATCACAAGTGACAGAATGGGAAGGGACTAAATCAAAGTAGAGTTGAAGGTGAGGGGGCAGCGGTGGAGATGAAGCACTGTATCCCCTGCGGTGCCCACCTCTATCTCAAGGAATCGAGAGCATTGATATACACCACATGCTCCTTCTCCAAGGACACCGTGCTGCATCGCCATTATCCTCAATCGTAGAATAGAATCCCTACAGTGCGGAAGGAGAGCATTGGCCCATCAAACCCCACCGATCATCCGAAGAACATCACGCCCAGAGCACTCCATCCCTGTAACACTGCATTTCCCATGGCTGATCCACCTAGTCTGCACATTCTTGGACACTGTGGAGAATTCAGCATAAGTGGTCCACCTAACCTGCACAACTTTGGACTGTGGGAGGAAACCAGAGCACCTGGAGGGGACGCACACTATCCTGGGGAGAATGTGGGATCTCCACACAGTGTGTTGACCAAGGCTGGACTCCAACCTTGTACCTGGTGCTGTGAAGCAGCCGTGCTACGATCATAATTTATATCAAAACAGATGATCCCTGCTCATTGTCACATTGCTGTTTGTGGAGACTTACTGCCCAGAGAGACACCCTGAGGTTCAGAAAGTGGCAATATAAATTCAGTCAACTCCAGCCCAATTCATGTGATTAACAACAAAATCAATACTCCAACAGTTTCATCATGTACAAGGTCCAGTCCTGACTCTGATGAACAGTAACTCCAGAATCAGAGTCCTGCAGTGACGTGTGAACTCTATCCTACATGGAGCAGGTAGATGATCACTTCCCTGTGTGCATTTACTAGTCCCTCAGTCGTGTTGAAGACTGTGCAAATCCCTTGTCACACAGAGAGGTAAACAATTCCTACCCAGTGTTAGGGAGCAGGATGAGTCACTGACTCCATTCTCACACACACAACATCTGAATGGCCTCTCCCCCTGTGTGGGCTCACTGGGGTCTCAGGGAAGCAGGATGAATCACTGAATCCCTTCCCACACACTGACCATCTGAATGGCCTCTCCCCCTGTGTGGGCTCACTGGCGTCTCAGCAGGTGCTACATTTGAGTGAATCTCTCCCCACACTGGGAGCAAGTGAATGACCTTTCCCCAGAGTGAGATTGCTGGTGTTTCAGCAGGTCACTGAGTGAATCCCTTCCTACACACTGAGCAGGTGAATGGCCTCTCCCCGGTGGGAATGCACTAATGTCTCCGCTAGTAAGAGATTTGAATGAATCCTTTCTCATACATGGAGCAGGTGAAGAATCGAAATCCATTGTGCCCCCTCTGATGCCTCAGCAGATTGAAAGATCGATTAAATCCCTTCCCATATGTGAGGCAGGTGAACCGCCTCTCCCCAGTGTGACTGTGTCAGTGAATGTCCCACTGGGAGGGGTAAGTGAATTCCTAATTATAATTAAGCCCAATCTCATTCCGGTCGGACTAGAACCTGTTCCAGAGAGTGTTGCAGGAAAGGCAGAATGCTCAGCTGCAGCTGGTCACCTGATCAGTCACCAGACCCGAAAGGTTCACTCTACACAGATGCTGCCAGACCTGCTGAATCTTTCCAGCAATTTCTGTTTTTGCTTCTGATTTTCCAGCATTTTCAGATGTTTAGTTTTCCAGTACTCATCTTGTCTGTTGCAGAGGGGTTTATTGATGAAGTTGGAGGGTTTTGAAAATCGTACGTCAGGACACACATCAGCTATGATGATCATGAATGGCAGAGCAGGGTTAAGAGGCTAAATGGCCTCTTCCTGTTCCGATGGAAGTTATCCATCGTCAGCTTGTGGTAAAATTTCCCCTCACTGTTCACTTCACCTCCATGTCTAACACACTGTTACTGATGAACAAACCTCCTGTGTTTGAACTAAACCTGCTAATGTTCAGTGGCTCCCTCTCCTACCACCCGGGTTTAACTCTCATCATGAAATGCTGTCTCGTATTACTGCGGGAATGCCCACAAGGACTAATCCTGGAGTCTGTATCCCCTGGGATCAACAAAGCCCGTTTATTTCCTTCTTCCTCTCTTATTCTGGCTATTGAACTCTTGGTTGCTATCCATTCTCCTGTCATGCTCTTCAACATGCCCATGTGGGTGGACTAGAGGCAGCTGGGATTTAATAAAGGGAAGTGGGGATTAGGCGGGTACAAGGAGCGGTGACAGCAGAGACAGTTCTCATTGTAACGGCAGAGTTTCTCCGTGACCCAGTGAGTGGTGAGGCACCTGAGTTTGTGGGGGAGGCAGATTCAATCAGGGATTTGGGAAAACACTCAGAGACTGATCTATCCATCCGATTGTTAACTCAGTTAGATAGACATAAAGCAGAATACACATTTAGATAGCACCTTTGATGACCTGGGGCAAGATAACATGTTTCCAGCCAATGATTTCAACCTCAAATCTCTGAAAACGCAGGCACAAAGCTTCCTATTTGTATTAGGCTGTCTCTCAACCTCCTCTTTTCTTGGGAAAATTGTTTTAGGTTGTCTAGCCTTTCCTTGTGATCATAACCTCTATGTTCCTGTAGAATTTGTGACTGAAACTTTATTTTCCTGGTCCTTGTGAGTGATGCCATCAGCAGAAACAGTTCCTGATCTGTGAGGAATTTCGGTTGGAGTATTTGTATTTACAAATTCATTCTCACCCTCACGTACAGTGTGAAATTGCTGTAAGACAAAAGGAATGGAATGAGTGAGAACCCACAGAAACACAAAGGCAGTGTGTGTACCTGAGCTGAATGAACCTGGCATGAGGAAAACGTGACGACAATCAAAGCTAGTTAGAGTCACACAATCCCTTAGGCACACAAACAGGCTATTCGGTCCATCGAGTCAGCAATGACCTGCTGTCTCACTCTACCCCCATAACCCCACATTAACCATGGCTAACCCAACCCACCTAAATTGTACACTACAGACCATGTTAGCATGGCTAATAGAGCAAACCTGCACATCTGTGGGAGGGTCACAGATTACATCCAAATGCTCGGAATTGTGGATGAAGGCTCACAAATACTTTTGTCTAATGCAAATGCTGTATTTTTCAAAATAAAATCTGGGGGGCACTGCAACCAGAAAGATTTCCAATTATCTCTAGAGGAAGAGAATTCAAAACTCGAGCCACTAATCCAGGGGGTGCAGTGTAAGTTACAGAGATCTGGGAACCATCAGAAATGTTACAGGTTGTGAGTAAGGTGGGGGTGAGACAAGGACAAAAAGACAGTCTGTCACACGGGGGAAGGCAGGAGAGATTGAACAGCAGAAATGGTAGTCCCTCAAGGCCACGGGGGATAGAATTAGGGCTGGGAAAGAAACAAGGAAACAAGGTGTGCAGCTGTCAAAGATATACATTGAGAAAATAGATTATAACAACAGAGAGGGCAGAGTTCACAGTCTGAATTTTTTGCTCTCATTGGTGAGTACAGAACGCCGTAAAGCTGGGGTAGTTCTCTGATATCCAACACATACAGGATCGGCCAAGTGGCCTCGATTTGTGCTTTAACTCTCTGATAATTTTATTGTGACATTTGGAATTCAGGTCAGATGAGGTTTAACTTCTCAAATTGGACTGGAGTTTAATATTCTGGAGAAATGTCAAAGAAATCGCATTGATCCCATTCTGCAGACTTTAGTCCATAGCCCTGCACATTCCAGCATCTCAGTTACATCCATATCCTTTTATTCTAATGTGATGCATGTTACTGCCTCTATCAGCCCATCAGTGAGTTCCTGCTTTCCACCATCTCTGAGGGAAATGAATTCTCCCTTCCTCTTTTTTTCTGAGAATTAACTTCAATCTAAAACCTTCAGTTCCTGACAGCTCTGTTAATGAATGACTGCTTTCTTTCCACTTTACCTGGATTCCTCAGCATTTTATTACTTCAATCAAATCTCAGCACATCTTCCTTGGATACACTCCCCACCCCCAGCCTATCCAATCTTTTGTCAGAGCAGAATTTGTCCAATCGGAGTAACAATCTGATCAATCTCGTCTGTACCCTCTCTGGTCAGAACACAACAACCCTGGAATGTGGGGACTAGGAGTGAGTGCAGGACTTTAGCCGTGGTCAGACTAGTGTTCCTGACATTTCCAGTGTCACCTCCATGTTCTTGTGGTTGTCGCTGACACAAGAAGTATCCTGGTTTTCCCGCATGGAAATGGATGTGCACTCCATGGGACTGGGATTCCCTACCATGTGCTTATTGTTAACTAATCCTAAATTAACTTCAGATTTAAACAAGATTATCAGCTACCCACCAATTAACTTCTTTCATTATACTCAAGTCACCTTACTTCTTAAAATCTCTTTAAAATTATTGCTATCTAAAAACAACAGGGTTTAATTTGATGAACAATTATTCAGGTGTATTCACTGTTACAATCACTTGAAGATTATCTTTACCTTCAGCTACATCTGGTGAATTGAACACTTATTGTAATTGTATGAATATCAAATGGACTTGGGTTTTATGCTAATTAATCCAGACTGACATTCTTGTTGATTAATATCTTGCAGAGAACTGTCCTCAGAACTCCAGCTGTGCTTTGACTTCAATCACAACTGGATGTGGATGGACAGAGATCTTAGATCTGTTCTGTTGTTTCCCGAATTGCTTTGCTCTGTCTATCACTTGCTGCTTGTGCTGTTTGGAATACAAGTAATCCTCTTTGGTAACTTCATCAGGTTAACAGCTCATTTTTAGGTATTCATGCTGCTGTTACTAGCATGCCCTCCTGAATTCTCACAGTTGATTGAGGATTGATCCTCTGGTTTGATGGTAAGAGGCAAGTTGGGGGATATGCTGGGCCGTGATTCTGCAAATTTTGTTGGCGTACAATTCTACTGCTATTAATGGAAGTAAAGAGCGAAACCCTTACACTGTAGGGCCTATATACAAGAAGCTACATGCAGTATCATGAACACTGATAGGCCAAGAAATGAAATGAAGGACCATCACTGTACAATGTAACAGGATCACAACTGCAGCAAGGGGAGATTAAGAACCAACTTGACATAGGAGTAGGGAAAGAAGCAGCTGATCAGATTGTCTCCTTCATAGTCACAAAGGGACTCTGTGAGATTATTGTATTGTTGGAAGTGATAATGGAGGAGGTTGGGGAGATAAAGAGCCCTTCAAAAGAAACTAATCTGCCTGAGAGTTATGGGATCGACTTGATTGCCATGCATTTAACAGAAAGCTAATTGAAACTGTTTTTATTCACAAAAGATAACAAAACTGACAGTGTTTCCAATCATCATCAGAAACAAACCCGAGAATACACAGTTCCGAGATGGATGTTAATAGCCCATCAACATTGAAACTCCTGTAATCATTCAGCAAACTTATGCATGATTAATGAGTCCTGATGAACCAGAAAATCACTGTTCACTCTGTGCAGATAGACAGCGATGTGGGGAAGTATTGGTCGAGTGGTATTGTCGTGAGACAGTTAATCGAAAGTACCAGGTAAAGTTCTGATGACCTGGGTTCAAAGCCTGCTGCAGCAGATGGGGGAATTTGAATTCAATAAAAAACCTCTGGAATTTCAGAATCTAATGGTGGCCATTAATCGGTTGCCAGAAAAACCCATCTGATTCACTAATGCCCTTTCAGGAAGGAAGCTGCCATCCTTACCTGGTCTGGCCTACATTGTGACCTCAGACCCACAGCAATGTGGTTGACTCTTACCTGCGCTCTGGGCAATTAGGGATGGGCAGTAAATGCTGCCGGGCCAGCAACATCCTCATCCTGTGAATGACAAAAAGGAAAATAAAACTCTCTACCCAGTGTGAATCTGTACATGTTCAACATTGTTGTGAACATTTCCAAAACTTAGTTTTCTATATATATAAAACTTTATGAACATTACAACGGCCAAAATTATTGTTCACTCCTTGGTATGAACAAGAGAAAAAATGTCCTTCTCCTGTGGTTATGAGTAAATTCCCTGATGTTTCAGCAGGATGGATGCCTGAGGGAATCCCTCCACCCCACACACAGAGCAGGTGAATAGCTTCTCCCCAGTCTGACTGGTTTGTCCAGTTTCCCGGTGGAATAGATAAAGAGTTCCATTCTGGCATTCCCCACATTTCCAGTCTCTCCCTGGTGTGGCTGCACTGCTGTTTTGCCATTTCAGATAAATGCTGGCAGACTCTTACACACACCGTGTAGGTGTGATACTTCCCAGTCTGAATGCTGCTGTTTCCTGTTGAAAACCTTTTGATAATTTGGTTCCAATGATCTGTTAGCGGCTGTGGAAACCCCGTCCCCCCCATTCCTGAGGAAGGGTTTACGCCTGAAACATCGATTCTCCTGCTCCTCACATGCTGCCTGACCGGCTGTGCTTTTCCAGCACTACACTTTTTCACACTGACAAACAGAATGACTGTCAGAGCTGGATGTGGTTTTGCCTGAATCCTTTGACCCAGCCCTTCACAGGATTGGGACAGTTCAAGACACGTCTGTATGAAATGGGATGGATTTGCAGATTCCAAACAGGTATTATGTAGTAACTCCTTGCACCAGGATATAGATATCATCGCCCTGATGACTGTGGAAGGAACCATTGTTCATTTCCTCAATCTGTCAGAAAGCATTTCAGGTATTGGTGTGGCTGTAGATGTTCTGAGATATTTACAATCCTGGGTAGACCATCCTGGAGCAGGTGTTCAGTTCAGTGTACCCGACCTGCCCGCCCCCCCCCCAACCAACAACCCAGCATAAAGCAGTAAACATTATCTCCTGCTGTGGAAGGACAGCCTGTATTGGTCTGAGAAGGAACACTGAGCAGATTTACCTCAATGATAATTTAACCCCATGAAGGCAAGAGACCAGAGCAGGTTAAGCAAGTCCAAATAAAATGCATTATACCACAAAAAGAGGCCCATCAAATCCAAGCTGGCTCTCTGTAGCAGAATCCCAAATTCTCATGCCCCATATGTCCCCTACACTCAGCAAGTTCATTACCCTCAGACCTCTTATCATTGATTTTATCAATCATTGATCTTCTCTACTTACATCACTATAACAGGCAGCATGTTCTGAATATTTCCAACCAATGCAGTCAGCAGACACACTTGCTCATCTCCCGCTGTCTCAAAACCTTACATCTAATCTTAATTCTTGTGCCATCTGAATATCATTGACTTTTCCTTGTGGAAGGAAAGGTGTGCATTCCGTCTGTGGTTGATTATTACAAATGTCGGTGTGACTGGATAAAGAACTCTGTGGTTTATGGCTTTGAATGGAGGCTGTCTATCAGGATTATCTCCAAGACAATAGCACCTCACGTTTATCCCCCTCCATCCACGCATCAATGAATTTAATATACGCTGTGATGTCAAACACTTCTTCTGCCACCTCCGTGCTCAGTTTTACAATCAGGACTCCCGCCCACCTTCCCAGGACCCCTTTCCCAGCCTCCAACACACTCCATCCACCTGGATACCCCGTGCTGGCCTATTCACTGGCCTAGATGTCTACATTTCCAACTGCCGCTGAGACATTAACTACCTCAACCTGTCTACCCCCTCCCCCACTCCAAACTCTCACCATCGTGACGCACAGCACTCCACTCCCTCTGCTCCAATTCAAACCTCACCATCAAACCAGCAGATAAAGGGGATGCAGTGGTAGTTTGGCGCACTGACCGCTACGCTGCTGAAGTCAGATGCCAACTTGAAGACACCTCCTCCTTCTGCTCCCTTGACCATGACCCCACCCCTATCACCAAACCGTCATCTCCCAGACCATACAGAGCCTCATCACCTCAGGAGATCTGCCAACCACAGCTTCCAACCTCATAGTCCAGGAACCCTGCACCGCCCGATCCTAACTCCTTCCCAAGATCCAGAAGCCTGACCACTCCAGCCGACCCATTGTCTCATCTCCACCTACCTTGACACTGTCCTATCCCCCCTATCCAGGAACTCCCCACGTATGTTCAAGACACCACCCACGACCTCCACCTCCTCCAAGATTTCGGTTTGCCCGGCCCCCAACACCTCATCTTCACCATGGATATCCAATCCCTCTACACTTCCATCCGCCATGATCAGGGCCTCCAAGCCCTCCATTCCTTCCTCTCCCGATGTCCCCAACAGTACCCTTCCACTGACACTCTCATTCGATTGGCCGAACTGGTCCTCAACCTTAACACTTTCTCCTTCAAATCATCCCACTCCCTCTAGACCAAAGGAGTAGCCATGGGCACACGTATGGGCCCCAGCTATGTCTGTCTCTTTGTTGGCTACGTAGAACAGTCGATCTTCCGTATTTACAACAGCACCACTCCCCACCTCTTCCTCCGCTACATTGAAGACTGCATTGGCACCACCTCATGCTGCCGTGAGGAGGTTGAGCAATTCATCAACTTCACCAACACATTCCACCCCAATCTTAAATTTACCTGGAACATCTCTGATACCTCCCTCCCCTTCCTGGACCTCTCCATCTCCATTAATGACGATCGACTTGGCACTGACATTTTTGACAAACCCACCGACTCCCACAGCTACCTGGATTACAACTCTTCCCACACTACCTCCTGCAAAAATGCCATCCCATATTCCCAATTCCTCCCCTGTATCTGCTCCCAGGAGGACCAGTTCCACCACAGAACACACCAGATGGCATCCCTCTTTAGAGACCGCAATTTCCCTTCCTACGTGTTTAAAGATGCCCTCCAATGCATCTCGTCCTCAACCCGCACCTCCGCACTCAGTGCCCACCCCTCCAACCGTAACAAGGACAGAAGACCCCGGTGCTCACATTCTACCCTCCTGACCTTCGCATAAACCAAGTTATCCACCGACATTTCCACCACCTCCAAACAGACCCCACCACCAGGGATATATTTCCCTCCCCACCCCTTTCCGCATTCCACAAAGACCGTTCCCTCCGTGACTACCTGGTCAGGTCCACGCCCCCCTACAACCCACCCTCCCATCCTGACACCTTCCCCTGCCACTGCAGGAATTGCAAAACCTGCGACCACACCACCTCCCTCACCTCCATCCAAGGCCCTAAAGGAGCCTTCCACATCCATCAAAGTTTTACCTGCACATCCACCAATATCATTTATCGTATCCGTTGCTACCGATACGTTCTCCTCTACATTGGGGAGACTGGACGCCTCCTAACAGAGTGCTTTAAGGAACATCTCAGGGGCCCCCAGCACCAATCAACCACACCGCCCTGTGGCCCAACATTTCAACTCCCCCTCCCACTCTGCCCAGGACATGGAGGTCCTGGGCCTCCTTCACCGCCGCTCCCTCACCACCAGACGCCTGGAGGAAGAACGCCTCATTTTCCACCTCTGAACACTTCAACCCCAGGACATCAATGTGGACTTCAACAGTTTCCTCATTTCCCCTTCCTCCACCTCACCCTAGTTCCAAACTTCCAGCTCAGCACTGTCCCCATGTCTTGTCCTAATTGCCTATCTTCTTTTCCACCTATCCACTCCACACCCCGACCTATCTTCATCCCCTCCCCCACTCACCCATTGTACTCTATGCTACTTTCTCCCCACCCCCACCCTCCTCTCACTTATCTCTCCACCCTTCAGGCTCTGTGCCTGTATTCCTGATGAGGGGCTTTTGCCCGAAACGTCGATTTTACTGCTCCTCGGATGCTGCCTGAACTGCTCTGCTCTTCCAGCACTGCTAATCCAGAATCCCCCCCCCCCCCCAGGCCTTGCCCATCTGGCACCATTCCACGAAATCCCAGAATGTGTAATGCTGCTCGCTTACGATGCCTCTCTTCATTGTGTAAGGTTCCAATGATTTATGTGCTCATCACTCAATTTAGTAAACTGCATTTCCTACTCACAATCTGATCTCATCTAGACTGGGGAGAGAAAAACAGCACAGGTGACAAAAGTGAATATACCTACATTCTGTCTGCAAGCAAAAAATGACCCTGAGCTTCCAGGTTCCTGTCACCGCAACATCCCACTGTGTTCCCATGCCTTCATTTCAGTTTGATCTGCTGCACAGCTCCCGCATATCACAGAGCAAGTGGGAAGAGTGGTAAGTCATTTCCTGCTGAGAGACCGTGCAATCTTCAATACCCAGTATCGAGTTCAATCATTTTAGGCCCTGTGCACCTTCTTTCACGTTCTTGCCCCACCCACACATGCCATTCTTTCCAAAGGCGGATCGTTTGGCTCGAAAATCTATCCCAGGATGCACGAGACCAGCTGATTTTGTTCAGATATTTCTGCTTTTCCTTTGGATAACTTTATTCAGTTCTGATCGCCAGCCTTCAGGAAACGTGTGTTTGCACGGGATGGTGGTCAGAGGAGATTTACCAAGGTGGTATCTGAGCTCGACCATTCCCCCTGCAAAGATAAGCGAAAGTGATGGCTGCAGGTGCTGGAGCTCAGAGTCGAGAAGGTAGAGCTGGAAAAGCACAGCACGTCAGACATAATCTGAGGAACCGATGCTTCGGGTGCAAGCCACCGCCATTCCATTACCAGCCGATGCCTGGAGGAAGAACGTCTCATATTCCACCTTAGGACTCTGCAACTACACGGGTCATTTCACCTACCCCTACATTATCCCAGTGCAAAGCCTCCAACTAGGCGATGCGCTCTGGACCCGGCCATCAATCCTACCCGCCCCCCCACCCCGAACTATCACATTCTCCAGCACCTTCATCCACCTGTCGCTTTCCCAGCTACCTGACAACCAATCCTATTCCCCTCCCTCAACCCCGACTCAAAAGTCTCATTCCTGATGAAGGGGTTATGCCCGTAACATCGATTCTCTTGCGCCTCGGATGCTGCCTGACTTGTTGTGCTTTGAAAGCACTACACTCTCGCCAATGCAAAGATAGATGAGCTAAACTGGGGCTCTTCATCTGAGAGTGGAGAAAGCTGAGACAGAAATTGATTAACGTGCATATAAAGGGATAGATATGTGTGACAGGAACAAACTTCTTATGGGAAGGGTTAATAACCAGGGATATAAATGAAACGCGAGAGAGAGGATGTTCATGGAATATTTAGGAAGGATGTTTACATCCTGAGAGTGTTGTTTGTCTCGAAGTCACTTTTGAACGTGTGGTAAAGCGAAGAGTCATCAAAACACTTCAGGCGTATTTAGCCGAACACTTGAGGAGCTAGAGCATGTATGGATAAGGACCAGGTACTGGAAACTGGGGCGAGGATAAACAGATGTTTGATGAAATACTTGAACACCATAACTCTGGGTGCAGTAAAATGGAGGCTAGTACAGCTCTGTGGCACAGTGAAAGACGTGTTGGACTTCTACTGCATTTTTAAGATTGGGATTCAAAGTTTGTGGGTTTGAGTCCCACCAGAATCGGAGTTTAGTTCAGATTTCTGCTGATTCAGATTTCTGCTGATTCATCATCAGTTCCCATCGTCTGGACTTCTCCTCCCTGCTACTGGCCAGAGAAGATTCCTCACTTTCTGGATGGTGAGTTTTGAGGGAATCATGTCACTTGAAACATGATCAGCCCAGAATCGGCTTCGCATTCACAATACACACTGCAGAAGCCCACTGTCTCTAAACACATTTCCCTCCCACAGTTGCAGAGTTTTTCGGTTTATTCAGTGTCTTTTTTCCCTTTGGGGGACAGGTTGATGTGGATGGGCTGGTAAGAGACATTGACGTGTTCGGTCAGCCATGATGATAACAAATGGCTGGCGATCGAAATGGCCCCCTCCTGTTCCTCTGTGTCTGTGCTGTTTCTGACAGAGGGTTTTAAACAATAACATGATGAGGACCCTGTGAATCTACACCATGGAATACCAAGGTTTTCCCCTTTAACCCACTGCTCTTACAGCTGGAATACACAGCTCTTGTTGTAGCTTTAGATCAGACAGTGGAGGATTCTCCCAGGCGATCTGTCAGACTGCATGGTCCTTCACACAGGTTTCCAACTGGGCACATGGAGCAAACGGCCATGCAGGTATTGGGGATTCAGGGACAGATTTCCCCTTTGCCTGGCTAGAGTTCTGGCCATGGTAATAATCATGAATTTGGGAAATTCAGTATCTTACTCTGGATTCTTATCATTTTATAATTTAAACTGAAATTCAATTTAATCTTGCATGACATTCTTATATCTTCAGTATTGATGAAAACTGTGCATCATGTCCTTGGATGTAGCCATGGTGAAGATTGATGATGAGTGCAGTACGTTTCATGTTGTCTGTAGGACCTTGCAGAAGGAAGTTAGTGAAGTGTCGTTGAATCGAATCCTGCGCCAAATTGAAGCCGACCGAATGAGAAGCCCTGAGACAGCGACAATATGACATTGTCTGTAAACAACGCAGCGATAGACAGAAATCCAGTTTTCAATCGAGTCTATTTTGTGCATCATTTTTTTGTGTCCCATTTCTGAACCTGATGCTCGAAACGTCACAGGTCCATATCAGTTCCTCCTCTTCTGCCTAAACTTCAACTTCAGAACCACAGCAAAATTAGAACATGCGGGTCGAAGGTCCCAGAGGTACGAGTAGGGCATGTTATCGGCTTGTTGCCGGCGGCTCCAGTGGAGCAACTGATCAGCGCTTGGTACTAAACAGCGTGTTAAAATGCCGCAGTTGTAATTTCAATCCTTATCTAACGCTGGTTTTACTGACGTTGATCAGGAAATATTGGAGCATCAGACTGAAGCGTAGTTGAAGAATAATGTCGAATAAAGCAGCATCTAATCTAAAACTCCAGTTTCTGATTTGTGGGATTGTTCTGTCTTTGGGAAAGGTATCAATTATTAACTGTAATACTGCACATATTCCCCAGGTAACTATCCATCTGTGGATCGAGAAACAGAGGTGATATTTTAGCTTGATGACCTTTTTCAAATCTCTGACACTGCACTGAATTACATTCTTGAAAAGGCTGTTCAACTCGTTTCCTATCATCCTGTTTGCTGCAAAGCTCATTAAACCGTTCGAAAGGAATTAGATTTATCTCTTTGGGTAGACTGAATGTTGTCAGTGATACTGGTAACGTCATGACAAATATTTTTGCTGCTGTGCAGAACAGAGAGTTCGAACAGGAATAAGGACGAGTCTTGTTGCTGGATTTTTAATGAGGAGATCAGTGAGTATTAAATGGACTCAGTCCCGTTCCTGGTCATTGTGACCAAATGTTCAAGGCAACAGATGGTTTGACATCGACAGGTCCGTTCCTACTCACTAGAGTAATAACTGTATTACAGATCACATGAGTGGTGGGGATGATGATGCTTATGGCAATCTGAGAGAGTGCGGCAATTAATCCCACGTTGTTAGTCTCACTCTATACCATAAACCAGTTAGCCAGCGGACTGAGCTAACCGGCTTCCATTTAATGCAAAGCTAAAACATGCAGCTCAGTACATTCACACTTTGTAATAGTTCACGTCGAACCAGCTGCTGAACCTTTCAATACCACCAGCTCTTCTTATACTTAACATGTTCAGTTGCAGGTGTTATGCAATTTCTTTCCGATGAACGCTAAACAATTCGTGAGTGTGTCACTTTTGCCTCCCCATCCAGGCAGCCCAGAATCCCTGCCCCGGTTAAATTCGCTCCTTCTGTGTCTGCATGTGGCCTTTCAAATATGCTGGAATCATCTTCTAAAATGTTTTTTTCCTTTCAGAAAAATCATCACCGATTTCAAAAACTCAGGATAAAAAGTACCTGCTGCAAACTTCTTTGTCGTTCCTCGCTGGTTATGAAGCTCTAACCTCTAGTTATACACTGACCTGAACGAGGTAATTTCCCTCTTATTTGCCCTTACCAACCTCACATCCGCAAGAAAACCTCCATTAGGACACAACTCAGTCGTTCCTGATTTATGTCTCATGAATCTTCATCTATTCCACGATCCCATTAAACCTCTTTCTTTTCTTTTCTCGTGTCTTTATCTCCCAGTAAATCTCATTTCCGTCGTCTCTAACGATATTGTATCAAGGGAACTCTGACCATATCCTTCCTAACCAAATGGAACCCCCCAAACCCCGTATATTTCATCATGTCTTTATATCCCAGTAAATTTCGTTCTGAGAAACGATGTTGGGTCTAATTCAACTCATTAAAACTTACCACTTTGCAATGCAATCTCATTAACTGTACAGGAAAGATGAGGGCTATTTCACTTACAGCTGAATTGTTGTCTGCAGCAACATTGGGTCAAATCACAGTCACACAGGTGACTGTTGTTCTCATTTTCATTTCTTCTCAGCGTGTGCTGAAGTAACACAGTGAGACATCAATTAATATTGTTAGACATAAGTAAGGGGGCATGTTAAATCTGAGGTTATGAGAATAGGGCAGTTTTGATTAACATACACCAGAGATTGTTCAAATCTCAGGCACATCCGATATCAGATTGATAGAGAGCGATGTTGAGCGAAATAGACTGTCTTAGCAAATGCCGGTGTCATGCAGTTGTGGGTTTAACGTACGTTAAATGGTGCTGAAATGTCTGGCTAGCACAAGGAGTCCAGAACAAGGCAACAACATAACATTTGCTCGAAACAACTAAGAACTGTGTTACATGGATACAAAAAACAAATTCGAATTTGGACAATCAGTTTAAATTATGCCCCAATCAGGTTTGAATTTGGTATTTTTACAATATTAAAACCAATGAAACGATCCAACGTTGTGAGGGACAAATATCGGACAATTTGAATAATTACCCAGAGCTGCAAAGAACAGCAAAGAGAGCAGCTAAAAGACCAACAGATGTAGGATGTTAGTAAAATCTCCAAAAGGTGCCTATCTGGAGAAATAGATTGCATAGAAAAAAAGCATCAACACCGACCTGGAGAAAAAAATCTACAGAGGAAGATACAAAGACAAGATTCGACAACTAGCAAGTTTTTAAATTTGAATGTTTTTGTAAAAGTTATTGGGGTCGAAGTTGGGGAAGGTATTGTAGAGCATATGTTTTAGAGAAAGGAGTTGTAGGTTGATTGTTCTCTGCCAATAAAAAACAATCAAGTTGCTATTTTTAACTTTAAGTAGTGATTATTGTGTTAGTTCTTTGCCTGTTGAATTTTAACAGAAGACAGCACGGGTGAATCATTTCTGTCTTGTTGGTTTACATTAGCAGAGGAGGTTTACCCCGTCACGTCACACCAGTTCCTGTGGTTGCTTTATTGTTTCGCTCATTTGTGCGTTTTGCCTCAGTAAGGATTTTGAAGTTGTCCCCTCTACACAAAAGGTCCGTGCTTTTGTACCATTGTACAAAAGGAACAGTGGGTCTCGGCGACAGGGCTCCCTACAATAACATTCGACGCTGATTCAGTTTATCTAACCTGATATTGATCCATGGAAACAGCACTGCCCACCCTCCTCCAGTCTGGAAAACGATTTCTTCACAGATAATGTTGCATTCCGCTCTCAAGGGGCTTTTCATTCCATCGCTTTCAATTCCTCACAGAATCCGTTTCAACAGGTTTTGTCACTTAGTCATTCCTTTGTTTGTGCTCAAATCCTGTGAGCAGAGGGTCACAGTTGGAGCGTGCTGAGCCCATAAACCAGAGGCCAGACCATACTCTGTGAACTGTAAGCTGCTGTTCATCATTGCACTAACGGCAGGTAGATGTATCTATGTTCTGCAAATTTTCACCCCTGTTTTAGAAGCAAGACAATCAGTTCCTGGTTCCTCGTTTTGTTGTCACACAGACCAAGATTTTAAATGCTGGGAACATGCACTGGTCGGGACTGTTTGCTCTACCACATCCATTTTCTCCCCTGCAGGTGGTAAGATGATGGTCTGAATCGCCTTTTTCTGTTCCCTGTCACTCTGGGATGATGTGAGCTGTGAAATCTACTCTCTGAGCTGGGGGTAACGTGATAAAGCTTATACACATCAGTTGCAATGTGCTCGAGCGACAGGACTCGCTGCAGTAATATTCCATGTTGATTCAGACAGAACAGTCCTCCTGTGAATTCGAGAAGGACACATAAACTGTTCCCAATGACTGAGAGAGATTCTCTCTTTCCCTGCAGTTCCACACACTCCTATTTATCTCCGATGGCGTTATTTGCTCAAGGTTCCCAAAAGGAGATGAGGTCCTGTGAATGCGTGATCTCCATTTTGTTCCACTTTCCAGAATTTCCATAACTCCCACCCGCCCCCTCCCGCGCTCCATAAGTCCGTGTTTGATAGGAAGCTCTCCCACGACACTGATTGCCAAGAAAACATGAGTTCATCCAGCTGCCACTGTGGGGGCCCACTCGCGGGTAAAGTGGCTAACACTGCCTCCGGGGAATCAGAATTCAGAATGGCAAGGAACTGTTCTTAAAACTCAAGTGCTACCTTCACTCCGAAGCAACAGAATTGTTTTTTTTTAAACAAGCAAACTCACCTGATTTATGGATCATGCTTCTGCTGCGGTCTGGCTTGTTGGTCTTGGGTGTGATATCGCCTCGGGTGGGTGATGCAAGTGAGAGAAGTTACACTTGAACCCTGGAGTTTTGCATCCAGTTCCATGTTTGACTCAGAAAGTATAATTGTGATCAGATCGAGGTCAGATCAAGGTACCGAAGCTTAAAGACACACAACAGCCGTTTCTTGTAGGCCGTTACTCGGCGGAGAAATGGATTCTCTAACTTCAAATGATGATGATCCTGTTAATGTGGATTTTTCCGAGTGCACATCCTGTGCGGAGTAACTGAAAGCCTTAATCTGTTCAAAGTTTTGTTTTTCTCATGGTGTGATCTGCATGCCTTTGATTCCTATGATCTGCCTTTACCAATCGCAAACAAAGGTTTTTACTGTACCCGGGTTCATGTGACAAACAATCAATCAAATAACGTCAATCAGTCGAACCACACAGACATTTCCTAGTCGCAGAGAAACCCACCGACTCTCTCAAACAAAATCTAACAAATTTAAAAGACCCGGTACAACCCATGGACAAAACTAACGTCATCTACAAAATTCGATACAAGGACTGCCACAAACACTACGTAGGACAAACAGTAAGAAAGTTAGCCACCAGGATACGTGACACCAGCTGGCCACAAAAAGACACGATCCTCTCTCCCTCGTAGCCCGACACACGGATGAAAAAAAAACACAATGTCGACTGGGACAGCACATCTATCCTGGGTCAGGCTAAGCAAAGACATGCCAGAGAGTTCCTCGAGGCCTGGCACTCCAACCACAATGCCATAAACAAATGCATAGATCTAGATACCATGTATCAACCACTCAGAAAAGGAACAGGAAATGACATCACCACAAACCCCAGGAACCTCATCCAACAGAAAGATATAAATAGAAAGCAGGAGACAACAGCTTCGCTTCACTTGGAGGTCGCCACTGATGATGTTACCTAGCCAGGTAATAAAAGGTCTGGATATCAGACCTGCAGCTCAGCGAGCAAACCTACACCCTACATTTCCTTAATGTTTGATGCCAGCACAGCGAAGGCGGACTGAATGGCCTCACTTTGCACTGTGACATGTTTTGAGATTCTGAGTAAAATCATATTTAAACCAACAGAATGTAAAACGTTACTCAGAGGTTATATTGACACAGACAAAATACATCTGCGCCACAGAGTATTAGTGAAGACCTTTTGTAATCGTCCTCTGTGGTTCATGCCACACGCCAGACGAAAAGTTGAAGACTGTGTGAAACTTCTATGGTCAGCGCTAACAGAGCGGCCCAGGGGGAGCGTATTCGGCTCATAGCCCTAAGATTAATGAATTGAAAACATCCTCTGGTCGTTGACCATTCCCGCTTTCAGTGTGTGTACTGCCCCTGCCAGTGTTTCTCTGAAACAGAGCTTCATTCCACGTATTGCATGTTGTTTCACTTTCTGCTTCCTTTCTCAATGTATCTGAAATGAATATTTCGTACTGAAAAGCCAGGGAAATTTACACAATTGAGAAAACACTCTTGTGAAGTTCTGGAAGCTCTTTTCCTGTTCACTGTCGGTCTGCTCTGATCTGATTCGCAAAATAACTTGCCAGAGCTGGGACTAAACTGGAGAAGGTGCGATATATCAGTTGCAGAGTGCTCTATGCGCATGACGCCCTGCAGTTATTCCTCACGCTGTTTCACACAGCAGTGTCCTCCCCGTGAAATGAAAAGCCATGAGTGACAATTGGTCAACTTGTTGGAGACCGCATTACTATACGGACACAGCTTCGCAGTATTATGACATACATCACCAACTATGAATAACCACAGAGACACACAAGCGACAGAGAATCGCCATGGACTCGATGGGGTGAACACCTTAAGTCGGCGCTTGAGTGACGCCACACATTGATGCTGCCCCTCTTCCTGTCTCTGGGACAGAGTGGCTGATGATGAAACAACGTTCCATTGTTAACCTATCGTCTGCGTTAGAGAGTCTGCAGCCCCGCAGTTGAGGGCCGTGGGGATGACTCTCAGTGAGTGAGGATTTCACTCGGATTGTCTTCATCTGTGACAGCTGGGGATCAGGTGTTCACTGCTGCCCGATTGCAGCAAAGAAACCAATGTCACTGCCAATAATAAAGGTCATTTCGAACGTTGGGACAGGTCTCCCTGGAGAGCAGAAGGACGAAAGCTGGACTTGTTAAACCTTTCCAAGACATGAGTGGTTTAGACGGAGGAAATAAGGAAGGGAGAATGCTCCCTACGCCTGAAAGGGTCGAGAACGATTCGGCAGAGTTTTAAATTCATTAATAAAAGAAGAGAAATGTACATGAGGAGAAATGTTTTCACATAGGGATTGGTTAGGGTCTGTAAATCACTGCTTGACATTGACAAAGACGCAGTTTCAATCGAGTTCTTTAAAAACTAGTTCGATATTTATGTTGAAAGTAAATGTGTGCAGAGTTACAGGGAGAAGGCAAGAAAATGGTCCCAAAAGAGAAACACATTTACCTCTGTGGAGAGCCAGCACATCTAAGGTGGTTTGTGACACATTTGTGATTCTGAGTGGAATCACAGTTCGACCAGCAGAATGTAGGTAGTTAGACCATGGCGATATTGGCAAAGGCGGGACACGACTTCACAACCGAATCTTCGCCAGCACGTACATGTCACAGGGAGGATGGCGTTGTCTGAAAATCCTGCAGGGCGTCCTGTGGTTTCATCAAGGACAGGTAGTGTCTCACAAACTTCACTGATTTTTTGAAAATGCAATCAAGCATGTATATGAGGGTAGGGCAGTTGACGTAGTACACACAGACTTCAGTAAAGCCTTTGATAAGGTTCCACATGGTAGGCAATTGGAGAAAATGCAGAGACGTGGAATTGAGGGTGATTTAGGAGGTTGGATTAGAAACTGGCTTTCTGAAGGAAGGCAGCGAGTAGTGGTTGATGGAAAATATCCAGCCTGGAGTCCGGTTACTCGTGGTGTGCCACAAGGATCTGTTTTGCAACGACTGCAGTTTGTCATTTGTGTAAATGACTTAGACGCAGGCATAGGTAGATGGATTAGTAAATTTGCAGACGACTCTAAAGTCGGTGGTGTAGTGGATAGTTTGGCAGAATGTTACAGGTTGCAGGGGAACTTGGATAAACAGCAGAAGTGGGCTGAGAGGTGGCAAATGGAGTTCAATGCAGCTAAATGGGAGGTGATGCACTTTGGGAAGAATAACAAAAAAAGCAGAGTACTGGGTTAATGAAAAGAGTCTTAGTAGTGTGGATGTGCAGAGGGATATTGGAGTCTATGTACATAGATCCCTGAAAGTTGCCACCCAGGTGGATAGTGCTGTTAAGAAGGCATAAGGTGTGTTAGGTTTCATTCATAGAGGGATTGAGTTCCGGAGCTGCAATATCATACTGCAACTACACAAAACGCTGGTGCGGTCACACTTGGGATATTGTGTGCAGTTCTGCCTCCCATGTTTCGGGAAGGATGTGGAAGCATTGGAAAAGGTGCAGAGGAGATTTACCAGGATGTTGCCTGGTCAGGAGGGATGGTCGTATGAGGAAAGGTTGAGAAACTTGTACCTGTTCTCATTAGCAAGAAGCCTAAGAGGAGATTTGATGGAGACATAAAAGATTATCTGAGGCTTAGATAGGGTAGACAGTGAAAGTCTTTTTTTCCGAGGATGATGATATCAGTGTGCACAAGGGATCATAACTACAAATTGAGGGGTGAGAGATTTAAGACAGATGTCAGAGGCAGGTTCTTTCGTCAGAGAGTAGTTAGGGCGTAGAATGCACTACCTACCAATGTAGTTAACTCAGCCAATTTAGGTCGATTTAAAAAATCCTTTAGTTAAGCACATGGGTGATTTTGGGATAGTATAGAGTGACGAGCTGAGAATAGTTCACAGCTTGGCACAACATCAAGGACCAAAGGGCCTGTTCTGAGCTGTATTGTTCTGTGACTATAGTGCTACAAGAGATTTCTACTGTCTTAACCTGAGTGACAGATCTTGTATTGTGGGCTTACGAAATGTCACTGATCTCTACCAAACATATATGAGGTAGAGCTAGGGCAATAATACGACGCTGAAACAGGAGTGGAACAGGTAGCTCCATACAAAACCTTCTCACATATTTTCACCTCCAAAATCGAGCACCTTCCACAAAAGCACCTCTATATCCCACCACAACACTTTGCCCCACAATCATGGTATCTGGTTATGCACTCGGTGTGCAACCGTCTGTTCAGGGGCCCTGAAACACTTGCTAAAGACTAAAATCATCTGACATTGAGAGCCCCACCACATTGCATGCATTTTCTATCATTTTAATTCTGTTCCTGACTTCCCTTGTTTTTCGTAATAAGCCTGTTCAAAGTTGTTATTACACACACTGTGTGTGAACCCAAGCTGTGAATTGAACCCAGGCCTCTCAGTACAAGATTCGGGGTATTTTCACTACATCCTTCACAAGGCATCGACTCTAACTTTTCTTGTCCCTTAGCCTGTGAGTCACGCCTAAATCAACTCTCTAATTGGGAGGAAGGAGCAGCACTGGAGGACCGAGCAGCAGCCGGTACTCCAAATAGAGTGAATGAGGAGCGGGGCCAACGCATTCTCGGGGAGTGAACGCTTCAGGATTGGTCAGAAAGCAAACAGTTTTGCAGGATTGATCATTCTCACTACATAGTGGAGCATAAATCAATGTGAGATTTTAAGAAATAGTTGAGATGGAAATCTGATAACATACATGTTTCCAATCGATTTTCACAAGTCGAGTAATAAACTTCTTTTCAAACTCCCAGAACAATTGGTAATTTACATACCTGGCTGTTATGGTTGTGTTGGGCCGAACAGTCTGTTTGCATGCAAAGCATCTCTATGACTGTAGCTCGAGAGAGCGAATGTTAATGTCAAAGATTTCACCCATGATTCCGTGCGGATATGAATATTGTGTATAAACCCACCAATAACCTCAGACGCATGCGCAGTTTGGTTTCTATGGACAGCATGCGCAGTGTCACACTGATCATTAGAGAGAGGGACGTGGAGCTGCTTTCTCCAGCAGCCGTTGCGATCTGCTTCCGAGAGCAGCGCCCAGAGCCGGTGTGTAGGAGTCTCGCTGGGAGAAAGGAGCGGAGAGAATTCAATAATCCGGGAAAAATGGTTAAAAAGACCCTCTATGCCCGGTTAAGGAGGTTGCGGTCTCTGATCAGGGAAGTGGCCCTGGGTCACGGCCGCCATTTGTTTGAGGGAAGAGGGAGCGCGAGCCTGAGGGCCACCATCTTGAGAAGGTCAAGGTGCAGGAGGGTGGGGCTCCCGGTGTCTATAGAACAATCAGAGGAAAGGGAAGACCCATTGTTATTGATTAATTCCACGAACACAGCTTCACTGGGCGATCCCGCAGGAATATTCTCTCTCAGTCCTGCTGGGATGTTTCACCCAATCAGAACCAGCAGCTCTCCTCCTCTCTCAGCTCCCCTTCTGTCCTTCCTGCAGCATCTGTCCCCTGGAACATTGAGCTGCCTGTCCTGTCCCTCCCTCAGCTGTTGTTCTGTAATAACTATGATATCTCAGACCCATCTTAGATTACTTCACTTAAGACTTGACTGCACCTGTTGGATTTTTCTTAACATCAGCAATTGTTTAATACTCACTTACAGGTTTTTAATTACATCTTTTTGAAGCAATTAATTCACATTCAATCATTTGCAATGGTGGGATTTGAACCTGTGTCCAGAGAACATTCGCTGACGTTCTGCATAAATTACCTCACAGTAATACCACAGGGCCATCACTTCGCCTTCCGACAGGTTGCTCATCACAGTGCAATATGAATCAAAACCCTTTCTTCCTGCACAATTATTTGATACTGACACCTTCCTGCACGCTGGTGATATCACTCAGTATCTCTCCATGTGGTATCCATCACAGTGTGAGTGTAAGTGCTGCCTCTGTCAGTGCCTCTCACTCTTGCAGCTACTCCAGGTCCTGAGCCAACAGAATTCTCCATTCCAGAGAGACGAGGCTGCATAGGCCAGGGACGATGCTTGGGATTTTCCAGATCTCTGTAGGACACAGTGCCGTTTGCAGTGTAGCCCTCACTGCATTAGATAATTCCCCATTTTGTCCATTTCTCTGTCTCCTGTACATACTCAGGAAGTTCCTGACTCAATAGACTTCCCAACTGCTGAGTGTCTCATCCATCACCTCATTGAAGATGATTAGTCAGCCAGAAGTACGAAGGGCAGGGAGATCTGGAGCCTTCAATAAATCCTGAAGCGAGGTAAGATCATTCACAGTGTACAGAGAGCAATGAGAGGGCTCCAAATATTAGCTAACAAAACATGACACAGATACAGTGCTGGAAGGGGTGCACAGTACAGACACACACCAGACTCAATCACCAACCCTACTTTAAGTAATATTGTACTCGGACAGCATTGGGAGTGTCACAGTTCTCAATCCAGGCCTGAGCTGTCTTAGTGAGCATCAGTACAACAGAATGGAATGCAGACCTCCCACGAGAGAGTGGGAATGCTGCCTGGGAACTTTCTGCTCTGTGTTCCCTCTCCAATGCTCTATCTACGCATGTCTTGTGGATCAGTGACTTTAATCATTCTAACGCCAAAAACAGTTCCTATCTCTGTCTTCTCCTCCCCTCTCACCAATCCCTTCACATATTTGAATTTTGATCCAGTCCAGGTTACCATCCATATCTCTCTAACATGCTTCAGTCTTGACAATATGTCTGTCTTGATAGTCTCTCCTCCAATAACTGAGACGTAGGGTCTGTTTCTGTGCTGCATGACTCTTTGGCTGAACTTGTCCATGCTGCCCAACTTTCCTAAATGTGACAAGTCACGTTTCCCTGCATTTGGCCCATGGCCCTTCAAACCATCTCCTCTCCATGTTCCTGCCCAAGTGTCTATTTCATGTTGTCATTGTACTTGTTTTTACCATTTCCTCTGGCAGTCCATTCTGTCTATGCACCATCCTCTGTGGAACATGTTGTTCCTCAGGCACTTCTTTAAATCTTTGCTCTCTCACCTCTCATTTATACCCTCTAGTTTTGGACTCACCTATCCTTGGCTGTTCACCTTACTTATGGCCCGCACGGTTTTACAAAGCTGTATAAGGTCACCCCGTAGCCTCCTCTGCCTAGGAGAAATAGTGATGACAATGTTACAAATATCTGCAACTCATGTACTCAATGCTCTGACCCATGAAGTGTACCAAATGCTGCTTTCACCACGCTGTCCACCTGTGATGCCACTTCCAAGGAACAATGTCACTGCACCCCTTGGTCTTTCTCCATTCGAGCACACTGGCCAGGGCCCGACCATTAACTGTGTTAGTCCTCTCTGGTTTGTCTTAACAAAAATCCAACATCTGAATTAAATTTCATCTTTCACTCCTTGGCCTAGTGGCCCCGTGGATTAAGACCCCCTTCGATAACTGTAATACCTGCCCACTATCCCACTAATCCTGGTATCCACAAACATACTAACAGGGACTCCTATATTTTCACTCATATCTTTTATGGAAATGATGCACAATAGTTGTCCCTGCACCAGTCTTTATGGCACACCGCTGGTCAGAGGCTTCCAGTCTGAACAACAACCCTCTACCACCACCCTCTGCCTTCCACTGTCATCCCATTTTGTATGCAGATGGCTAGCTCTCCCTGATCCCTTGGGATCCAACCTAAATAACCAATGTATCATGCTCAACCGTTTTCATTCCCTTGCTGAATCGCGAAAGGGTGTCTGTTGCTCTGTCTTCATCTCTCTCCTTGCTCACATAGAGTCATAGAGATGTACAACATGGAAACAGACTTTTCGGTACAATCTGTCCATGCCGACCAGATATCCCAACCCAATCTAGTCCCACTGGCTAGTACCCGGCCCATATCCCTCCTCACCCTTCGTATTCATATACCCATCCACATCTTCAACAAACTTAGTTAAGTTTATGAGATATGTTTTCCCTTTCACAAAGCCATGCTGCCTGTCCGTGCTCAGTCCTTGTCTTTCCAAATGCATGGGTATGCTACCTCTTTGAATGATCTCCAATTTAACTGACCCACCCTCATCGATCTGTTGTTCCCTCGCTTTCCCTTGCATTCCGTATCAAATAATGACACATTATATTTCGAGTCATACAGCATGGAAGCTATTCAGCATCAACTGAATAAAATCTAAAACTAATCCCATCCCACCTGCCTGCTTCTGGATCATATCCCTTCAAACCTTTCCTATTCCTGTACTAATCCAAATGTCTTTTCAATATTGTAATTGACCTGACATTCACCCCTTGTTCGCAAAATTAATTCCACATGCAAACCTCCCATGTGCAACAATTTTCCCCTCATGTCTTTCTTTTTAATGTCTCTCTTCTAAACTTAAAAATATACATCGTTTTGAAACTCCCCTGTCCACGGTAAAAGATAACTATATCTATCTCCCTCATTATTGTATAAACTTCTATCAGGTCGCCTCTCAACATTCAGACCTCAATGAAAAATTCCAGTCTATCCAGCCGTTCCTTATTACTGAAATCTTCCACACCCAGCAGCATCTTGGTACATCTCATCTGAACACACTCCAGCTTAATAATATCATTCCTGCAACTGGGCGGCCAGAACTGGACACAGTATTCCAGAAGAGGCCCCACCAATGGCCTGTACAATCTAAACGTGACTTCCCAACTCCTGTACCCAAAGGACTAAGCAATGAAACCAAGTGTGGCAGCACCTTCATAACCATCCTGTCTCTCCATGTGGCACACTTCGAAGAATTGTGTACCTGAACCCCGACGTGTCTCTGTTTTACAATACTACTGAAGGTCCTGTCATTTATTAAATAGGATCTACCCTTGTTTGTTCTACCAATTGTATTACCTCACATTTATTCAGATTGAACTCCATCCAAGGGTTTTCAGCCATTTCACCCATATCCTCAAGATCCCTTTGTAATCTTAGCAAACCTCCTTCACTGTCCAGTATTTCACCCTCCAGTCTTCCAGTACATCATGCACATGATGTCAATGGTACAAATATCTTTGATCATCTTGCCGCAGTCTCTTTCCCAGCTTGCCAAATGTCCTGAGATACTCTGGATCAATACTGGGGATTCATCTACCTTTGAGTTTTACAGCCTGCAGCACCTCCCCTTCTATAATGTGGACTCATTTCAAAACATACAGTCATAGAGATGTACAGCATGGAAACAGACCCTTCGTACCAGCTCCTGCATGATGTTTCTAGCCCCATTTGCCAGAATTTTGCCAAAATCCCTGTAAACCCTTCCTGTTTATATACCCATCCAGATGCCTATTAAATCTATACCAGCCTCCATTACTTCCTCTGGCAGCTTATTCCATACATGTGCCACCCTCTGTGTGGACCAGCTGTCTCTTAGGTCGCTTTTAACAGTTCCACGCATACTTTTAACGCTATTCCTTGTAGTTTGGACTCCCCAAGTCGGGAGAAAATGTCTTGACTATTCACGCCCATCATGATTTTAAATACCGTTATAAGATAACTCCTGCACCTCCCATGTTCAAGTGAAAATCGCCCAGTTAATTAAGTATTTCCTTGTAGCTCAAACCCTCCAAACCTGGCAACATCATTGCTCATTTTTTCGGAACCTTTTCAAGTTCCACAGCATCCTTCTGATGGCACTGAGACCAGAATTGCACACAGTATTCCAGACGTGGTCAAGCCAAACACTGTTTAGTTGCCAGAGCTCCTCAGTCTTTATCCACAGTAAGTCGCAAAGTGAAATATTTGTTTAGGATCTTGTGGTTTCACACACCGTTGACTTCGTTGATCATTATGGATAATGGTTTTGTCGCTCGCTATTCTTTTGTTCTTAACACATGTGTAAACTTTCTTTGGATTCTCCTTAACCTTATCTGCCAAAGCTATCTTATGACCTTTTTTTGCATTTCTGATTTCCATCCAAAGTGTATTCATGCAGCCCCTGTGATCCTCAGAGATTCCCTTGATCCAGCTGGCTCTACCTGACATGTGCTCTCTTGTTCTTGATCAGAGCTTGAACAGTCAGCCAGTGTTTCCTAATTCTGTTAGCATAGAGCTGCACACAAACGGGACCATGCATTTTATCTCTCATTTAAAATATTCCGACTTGCTAGAGTTCCCTTTACCTGCAAATAGCTTCCACTTTTTAAAATCATTATGTCTAATAACATCAATACTGGTCTTGCTCAATTTTCTAACCTGAACTTGTGGACCAGCCCTGTGATTCACCAAAGCTATTTCTAATCTAATACAATTGTGGTGACTTTCCACTGTAGTGCTCCCTCACTAACACCTCAGTCCCGTTCCCTAATTTGTTTACCAAGGGGCGGGCAGGTTTAGCCCCATTCTCCAGTTGGGCCGTTTACATATTGACTGGAGTTTCTGGAACGCACTTAACAAATTCTTTCCATCGAAATGTTTAACACTGCAGCAATGCGAGTCCAGGTTTGGAAAGGTTGAAATCCCCTACGATTACAACTCTCTTATTCTAACAGATATCTGAGATCTCCTGACAGAATTGCTGCTCCATCTCCCACTAACTACCGCTGTAGTACAATTTCAGTACAATCATAGCAAACTGATGAACATTTTTTCTCAGTTCCACTAATATTATTTAACTGGGTGATTCCACGTGAATATTCTCTCTAAATACTGCTGTGATGTTTCCCCCAATCAAACCCATCACCGCTGCTCCTCTTCTGCCTCCTGTTCCATCCTTCCTACAGCATCTATTCCATGCAACAATGAGCTGTTGCTAGTCCATCTGTTGTGCAATTCTATAATACCTATTATATCCTATTTCCAGGACCCCATCCGTGCACTGGGTTCATCTGCCTTAACTGTTGAGGGCCCCACAGTCCTGCCAGACCAGTTTAAATCTTCTCGAGCAACTCCAGCAACTCACCCCATCAAGATATGGATCACCGTCCCGCTCCCAGTTCAGGTGCCTTCCCCACCCGGTCTATCTGTGCTTACACCTTCAGGGATCTATGGACTTGGACACCAAGTCCTCGGTGTTCCTCAATACTTCACAAGGACTTCTGTTCATTCTGTCCATCCTTCGCTTATCATACCTTCCACAGGATTTGACCTCACACTGATCAGAAGTAAACTACATTTGAATTTACTCTGCTCAGTTTATCATCTGATCGATTTTAGGCTGGAACGTGAGACCACCTTCCTGACTGTGAACAACACCCTCACCTTTTATGTCATCCGCAAACCTACTAATAATACCTTCTGCTTTCACATCCAAGTCATTAATGTGCATAATAACCAGCAATGGTTCCTGCATAGGTCCAAATACTGTGCTTCCAAATACAAACACAGGCCTCCACCAGGTGCGGATCCAATTTGCCAACTTGCCTTGGATCCCATGGACTCTTCCCTTTTGGACCAGCCTTCCATGTGGGACATTGTCCAAGACCTTACTGACCTGCATGTAACCCACATCATCGGCACTGCTCTCCTCAATATTTGGAGAGGCCATTTCATAACATTCAACTGAAATCCTGAGGTGGCATCTTCCTCTACCAAATCCGTGATGATGCAGCCAAGTTGATCCCTGCCTTTCCAAGTGTTGATACATCCTGTCCCTCAGAATTGTTCCCAATAATGTCCCTCCCACTGATGTCAGACTATCTGCTCTGTAATTACCTGGCCTATCCCTCCTGCCCTTCTCGAACAACTGAACCACATTAGCGATCCTCCAGTCATTCTGCACTTCACCTGTGGCCAATAAAGTATTAGATATATCCACCAGGGCCCCAGCAATCTCCTCCCTTACCTCCCACAACACCCTGGGATGCATCTCATTGAGCACTGGGGATTCCTCCACCTTTATGCCTGTTAAAACTTTTAATACCTCCTCCTGATTGATCTTTACATGTTCCACAACCTCACCATCTCAACTGAAATCTACAGCTACAATGCCTTTCTCCTGTGTGAATACAGATGAGAAGTATTCATTGAAGACCTCACCTACTTCCTCTGGCTCCATGCACAGATCGTCCCTTTAGTTTCTAACAGGCCTCACTCTTTCACCAGTAATCCTCTGACTCTAACTGTACTGGTAAAATACCTTGTGGCTTTTCCATAACACTATCTGCCAAGGATATTTCATGACCATTGTTTGACCCTCTTTTCTAAGGACCCCCATTGCCCTCTCTATACTTGTAAAGGGCTTCACCTGTGTTTATTGCACTGTATTTTATTTATCAAACTCACGATATCACTTGCTCAGTATTTGCTGAACTTGCTGCCTTTGCCATTCACTCTTCAAGGAACATACTGGCCATGGATCCTCACGGTATCCCTTTAAAATACTCCCACTTTGCAAATAAAGCCCCAACTGCAGGCATTTCCTCCCAGTCTCTGTTTGTCAGATCCTGTCTAATGATAGCAGTAATGACAGGAGACTCCATTGTGAAGGGGACAGACAGGAAATTGTGTGGCTGCAGAACCAGGACGGTGTGCTGCCTCGCGGGTAACAGTGTCAAGGATGTCTCTGAGCGATTACAGAACATTCTGAAGTTGGAGAGTGAATGTCCAGATCAGTGCACATGACAGAGGTAGACAAAGGGAACAGGATCCTGTGAAATGAGTATCACGCGTTAGGGAAGAAATTAAAAAGCTGAACTCAAGGGTAGTGATCTCCAGATTGCTCCCAGTGTCACTCACCAGTGGATAGAGAAATAGAAAGATAGGTTGGATGGATTTGTAGCTGAGGAGCTGGTGTACGGGCAAGGGTTTTCAATTCTTGGATCATTGGGATCTCTTCTGGGTTAGGGGTGTCCTGGACAAGAGGATGGGTTGGACTTGAACCAGAGGGTCACCAGTATCACTGGAGGGGGATTTGGTAGTGTTACTATGGAATGTATAAACTAGTTAGGCAGGAATTCGGGACTCTTAATAAGAGAGGGGCAATTGAAAAGTCAGGGGAAAATACATTAGCCATCAGAGCAAGTTTCATATTCAGGATATTCTGGGGCACAGTCAAGGGACGGAAAAGATATTTGGTTTAAAGGGCATTCGTTTCAACACACGAGGCCTGACTGGTAAGGCTCACAAGCTCAGAGCATGGATTATTGTAGGGACTGGGATATTATAGCCATAACAGAAACAGGGCTGAGAGAAGGGCAGGACTGGCAGCTCATTGTCCCAGGATACAGAAGCTACAGGCGTGACAGAGGGACAAGTAAGTGAGGAGAGGGAGTTGTCCATTTGATAAGGGAGGACATAAAAACAGTGCTTAGAGAGGACACTCTTAAGGGGTCATAAAATGAGGACATATGGTGAGAAGTTAGAAACAAAGAGGGGATGGTCAGTCGACTAGGATGGTGCTCTAGACCCCCAAAGAGCCAGCGAGTACTAGAAGAACAGATGTGTAGAGAGATTGCAGGTACCTATAGAAATAATAGAATAGTGCTGTTTGGAGATTTTAACTTCCATTGTATTGACTGGGACATTCAGAGTGTAAAAGGCCCCTATTGGGTGGAATTTGTTCAATGTGTCCAAGAAATTTCCCCAGATCAATATATAGGAGGCCCCACTCTACTCAGGTAGGAGCAACACTGGACCTCCCCTCAGAAACCGAAGTCGGACAAGTGACTGAAGTGGCAATCGAAGAGCACTTTGGGTCCAGTGACCACAACTGTCATCGTTTTAACATAGTTATTGAAGAAGATCAGACATCTCCACAGATTAAGGTCTTTAACTGGAGCAGAGCCAGTTTTGGGACCATTAGGCAGGATCGAGCAGGGGTCGATTGAGTGAATTAAAAATCACACAACACCGGGTTATTTCAAAACACTAGCTTTCAAAGCGCAGGTGATCAACTTTAAAGATAAAATTAACATTTAATTTGTTTGATTTTACATTCCACGACGCTAGGACCCTGTTGCTATAAATTCTATGTCTTATGATTGGGCTCCACAACAACCTGATGAAGAAGCTGCTCTCTGAAACCTATTGCCTCCAAATAAACCTATTGGACTGGAAGCTTGTGTTGTGTGATTTTTAACAATGTACATTCCAGTCCAACACAGGCTACTCCACATCATGCTCCCATCAACTGGGTGAGTCTACTTGAAGGAAAAGGGATGACTGACAAATTGTAGACTTCTAAAAGTGTCATAACAAGAATCCAGGGTCAGTGTGTCCCTGTTAGTGTGAAGGGAAAAGCTGGCAGGTTTTGCGATCCCTGGCTCGTGAGGGATATTGAGGCTCTGTTCAAGAAAAACGAAAACGGCATACATTGTCTTCAATGTTTCTGTATCAACGTAACCTCTTCCAGTCCTAAAGACAGGATCACTCGCTGGAGACTCTACAATCCTTTCAGGACCCTACAGCACGACCGATCTTCAGAAACCAGTGAAAGCCTGTGACTCTCCCAATCCAGTTCTGACAAGACTCACTATCTGTGGGACATCCTCCTGTAGCCAGCACCCACCCTATCAATGTAAGTTCCTCCTGTATCTCTTTGCATTTACTCCATAACCTTCTCCAGCTCTTACACCCCTATCTGTGTAAATGTCACCCTCCCCTACAAACCTTCCCACTTTGACCAAACTAGAGATGATTACTAATGCTCCCTTATCTGTGAAACTGTCTCCAAACAAGATTACCGTCCTTCTGAAAAATCCTTCAGACTCCACACCCTCCATGTCTAAATTATCTGCAAAAGTAAACCTTCCTATATCTATGAACATCTTCAATCACGACTACCCTCCCTATCTCTGTTTGGTCCTCCAGTCTATATAACCCGCTTTATCTCTGTCATCTGTTCCATTCACCGCACTCTGTGGAAAAATAAGCTTCTTGCTCTCCACCCTGTCTGTACATCCCATGATTTTGTAGACCTCAATCAGGTCCCCAGTCAACTTTTGTCTATCCAATGAAAATAATCCGAATCTATTCTAACTTCCTAAATAACTAGCCCCTTCCATACCAGACAAAATCCTGGTGAACTTCCTCTGCACCCTCTCCAAAGCAAAGCATCCACATCCTTATGATAACGTGGTGATCAGAACTGCATGTATTATTCCAAATGTGGTCGAAGCAAAGTCCAATACAACTGTAACATGACCTGCCAACTCCTTTACTCAATATCCCATCCAATGAAGGAAATCATGCCGTATGCTGCCTTAACCAGTTTACTGACCTTCGTTGTCACCTTCAAGGAACAATGGACCTGAATACCCAGATCTCTCTGTACGTCAGATTTCACCAAGACCTTTTCATTTACTTTGGTCTTGAATTGGATTTTCTGAAATGCATCGTCTTGCATTTGCCTAGATTGGGCTCCCCATTTGCCATTTCTCTGCCCATCTCTCTACTGCTGTATTCTCTGACCCTTGACTATCTGCTACTCCACCAATCTTAGTGTCATCTGCAAACTTGCTAATCAGGCAAACTATTCCTTCCTCCAAATAATTTATGTATATCACAAAGACAGTGGATCCCGCACGGATCCTTGTGGAACAGCATTGGGCACTGGTCTCCATTTTGAGAAATTCATTTTACTATAATCCATGTACATGTCCAAAAGTTAAGTAAATGTCCCTAATGTAACCATCTCTACCACCAACGCTGGCAGTGCATTCCACACACCCACCACTCTGCATAATGCACCTACCTCTGACATCTCCCATAAACCCACCTCCAATTACCTTAAAATTATGCCCCAACGTAATAGCCATTTTCACGATGGGAAAATTCTCGGGACACCCACTCTCTGTATGCCTCGCATCATCTCGTGCACCTCAATCAAGTCAGCTCTCATGCTATTCATTCCAATGGGAGAAGCCCTGGCTTCCCCAACATTTCTTCATTAGACCTACCCTACAATCCAGAAAACATCCTGATAAGTCTCTTCTGCGCCCTCTCCAAAGTTTCCACAACTTTCCTATAATGAGGCGACCAGAACATAACACAATATTCCAAGAGTGGACTACCCAGGGGTATATGGAGCTGCAGCCTCACGTCACTGGTCTTAAACTCAATATCCTTGCTAAAGAATGCTAAGACATCACACGCCCTCTTCACACCCTTTCAACATGGCTGGCATATGTGAAGGATCGATGGACGTGGACCCCAAGATTCTTCTCTTACTCCACACTACCTAGAATCCTACCTTTAACCCAATAGAAGTTCTCAGCAGAAACCTTCAATCTTCAACCTTCCCTATTTTGGTACCTTCCTCCAATCCCCACAAAATCCACAAACTGTGAAACGTCTTCCAGTCCCTACAATCCTCCTTAGCTCTGTAACCTCCTTTATTAGCGAGAACTGTTAAAATTATCGAAGCCAATTTTAGCCACTTCAATATTACTAATAACTACAAAATCGTCTAATCCTGATATTCCTCCCTAACTCTGTAACCTCCACCATCCTACAGTACCCTTCTCGGGAATATTGTAGAAGAAGGAAGAGTTTTATAGTACGGGTCATGATAGGAGGTAGGAAGGACTGCAGAATCTGGAGGGTGGTCCAAATATAGGAGGGGATAGGGATCTTGCAACACGTTAGAGGGAGCGAGATTCATAGAACCTGCAGGATGAGACCGGGAATGGGTTGTGGAACCTGAAGGATATATTAGTCCGAATGACTGATTTATTTTTGATTAGAATTTTAGGCCAACCTTGATGACCTAATTTTGGAGATGTTTACCAGAATGTCTGTGCACAGCTTCAGATTGCCAGGCTGGGAGATGTGAGATCAGATGTGAATCTATTTGCCCATTCTGTCTGTGTGCCTGATCCTGACCTGGTGCTGCTCTGATGGAAAGCACTCTCCGTGCATCTGGTGGTCTCCAGATCTACATGGCTGACCAGAGCTCACATCATCAAAGCCTTCATTTAGAATGTGCTTTATTTTTTCATTATTTTCAAATGGCAGTTTCGTGAGATGCTGGAATTGGGGATTGGGAAATTGAAACCTTTATCATTGGAAGATGGGAAACCTTCAAAAATGAGATTACGGCTTTCCAGAGACAGTATACAGTATTCCTATTAGGGTGGAAGGAAATGCTGGTGGGTGTCGGGTATGCTGGATTACGAGAGAACTAAGATTTTGGTTAAGAAAAGGAGGAAAAAAATTGTCACGAAAAATCTCGAGAAATCAAGCGAATCCTCAGACTATAAAGGCTGGAGCAGTGTACTTAAGAGGGTAATCAGGAGGTTGAAAAGTGGAGTCGAGATAGCTCTGACAAATAGGGTAAAGGAGAATCCAAAGGGTTTTTATAAATACATAAAGGACAAGAAGGTAAGGAGGGACAAAATAGGGTCCCTCAAAGATCAGCAAGGCAGCCTTTGTGTGCAGACACAGGAGATGGGTCCGATACTAAACAAGTGTTATTCATCAGTGTTTACTGTGGCGAAGGAAATGGAAGAGAAAGAATGTGGGCAAAGAGATGGTGACAACTTGAAAACATTCCTCTTAAAGAGGAGGATGTGCTGGATGTCTTGAAACGCATAAAAGTGGATAAATCCCCAGGAACTGATCAGGTGTACCTTGGAACTTTGCGGGAATCGAGGGAAATGATCGATGTGTGCCTCGCTGAGAGATTTGTATAATCGATCATCACATGTGAAGTATTTAAAATTTTGAGGTTGGATAACATGGCGCCACTATTTAAGAAAGGTGGTCAGGGAAAGCTAGGAAACTATAGACCAATGAGCATGACATCAGTAGTTGTTAAAGTGTTGGAGGGAATCCTGCGAGATAGGATTTACATGTATTTGGAAAGGCAAGGAGTGATTAGGGATAGTCAGCATGGCTTTGAGTGTGGGAAAACATGTCTCAAGAAATTGATTGCGTTTTTTGAAGAAGTAACAAAAAGGATTGATGAGGGGCGATCACTGGATATGATCTATATAGACTTCAGCGAGGCATTCGAAAACGTTCCTCCTGGAAGATCGGTTCGCAAGGTTGAATCTCATGGAATACAGGGAGAACTAGCCGTTTGGATAGAGAACTGGCTTGAAGGTTGAAGACAGAGGGTGGTGGCGGATGGTTGCTTTTCACACTGGAGGCCGATGGTGTGCCACAAAGATCAGTGCTGGGTCCGCTACTTTTCGGCATTATATAAAAGATTTGGACGTGAATGTAGGAGGTACAGTTAATAAGTTTGTAGAACACACCAACATTTGAGATATAGCGGTCAGTGAAGAAAGTTGCCTGAGATTACAACGGGATTTTGATCAGATGGGCAAATGGGTTGAGGAGTGACAGATGGAGTTTAGATCAGATAAATGTGAGGTGCTGCATTTTGGGAAAGCACATCTGAGCAGGACTTATACATTTAATGTCTAGGTCCTAGGGAGTGTTGTTGAAAAAAGACACCTTGGAGTTCCTTAAAAGTAGAGTCGCAAATAAGCAGATAGTGAAGAAAGTGTTTGGTATGCTTTCTTTTAATGGTCAGATCATTGAGTACAGGAGTTGGGAGGTCATGTTGCAGCTGTACAGGACACTGGTTCGGACACTTTTGGAATATTTCGTACAAGCCTGGTCTTTTTATTATTGGAAAAATGTTGCGAAACTTGAAAGTGTTCAGAAAAGATTTACAAGGATCTTGCCAGGGTTAGACGATTTGAGCTATTGGGAGAGGCTGAAACGACTGGGACTGTTTTCCCTGGACCGTCAGAGGCTGAGGGGTGACATGCTTCAGGTTTATAAAATAATGAGGGGCATGGATAGGATAAACAGGCAAGGTCTTTTCTATGTGGTGGTGGAGACCAGAGCTAGAAGGCATAGGTTTAGGGTGAGAGATGAATGATTTAAAAGGGGCCTAAGGGGCAACGCTTTCACGCAGAGTGTGGTGTATGTATGGAATGTACTGCAGAGGAAGTGGTGGAGGCTGGTACAATTGCAGCATTCAAAAGGCATCTGGATTGGTATATGAATAAAAAAAAGTAGTGGGATATGGGTCAAGTGCTGGCAGATGGCACGAGATTAGGAAAGGATATCTGGGCGGCGTGGACGAGTTGGACCGAAGGGTCCGTTTATGTGCTGTAAGTCTCTAGGTCTCTCTGGCTCTAAATGTGTTCCACTGCTCATTTACAGACTGACATTTCAGTCTGTTTCCCCTGTTTACCTTGGTCAGTTCTCTCTCAATATCATGTAATTGGCTTTGTTACTGATGCTTTAGTATGCTTTATGGTCACTTTAAAATGTCATAATCACTTTAAATTCCGGTATAATTTCTTGGAGGATCTCGATGCAATATTATTCATTCACTCAGCTTTATCACCCAACGGTCGATCTGAGATAGTTATATCCCTAGCCAGTTGCACAATGTATTATTCAAACAAACACTGACTAAGACATTCAAGAAGGATCTCGGATAATATCACTCTTGCCAATGTGTCTGTTCCAGATTATACAAAGATTGAGGTCTCCCAAAATTATCACACCACCTTTGTTACGAAGTGCAATGAATTCCTGTTTAATGCAGGGATGAGCAACGAAATACTGCAAGGCAGTTTAAAAACTGTTCTCTTGCTTTTGTTTTTGACACGTTGCATCCAGAATTTGCATTTAGGCTGATTCAGCTGCATAATCTGAGGCCAAATGCTTTCTCTGTAATGCCTTTGTTATCCATTAGTGTCAGGGTTCCCATCTTGCTTTTCCATTCTCCCTGAGCTCCTGTAAGGTTGTTTACTGTTGAATATTTATGTTCCACCTTTTGTTCACCATGTAATCACGTCTGTCTGCTGACTAAATCTCATTGTTCTCTGTGTCACAAGTCACCATAATACAGATACTTTGTCCTTGTAAAAAAAAACACTTCATAATTTACATTTTCCCACAATGTCCTGTTACAATCCTATTCGCTGGTGTACAGTTTTCTTTCAACTCTGTCCCTTCCTTTTCCTTTCTGCTTGTCGTCAGCCACATCCCCATGTTGTTCTGATGATTCACCTTTTCTCTTTGGATTTGGAAATCTCCTTTCACCTGAACCCTTTCGCAGCATCTTCTCTGTCAGTTTAAAGCCCTGTCCATAAACCTACCGACATGATTGGCCAGGACACTGGTCCCAGCACGGTTGGTTTTAATGGTACTCATGGCATAGAACATAGAAGAATACAACGCAGTACAGGCCCTTTGGCCCTCGATGTTGCACCGATCCAAGCCCACCTAACCTACACTATCCCACTATCCTCCATATGCCTATCCAATGCCCGTTTAAATGCCCATAAAGATAGAGAGTCCACCACTGCTACTGGCAGGGCATTCCACGAATTCACGACTTGCAGAGTAAAGAATCTACACCTAACATCTGTCCGATACCTACCACCCCTTAATTTAAAGCTATGCCCCCTCGTAATAGCTGACTCCATACGTGGAAAAAGGTTCTCATGGACAACCCTATCTAAACCCCTAAATATCTTGTACACCTCGATCAAGTCACCCCTAAACCTTCTTTTCTAAAATGAAAACAGCCCCAAGTGCCTCAGCCTTTCCTCATACGATCTTCCTACCATACCAGGCAACATCCTGCTAAACCTCCTCTGCACCGGTTCAAGTGCCTCCACTTCCTTCCTTTCGTATGGCGACCAAAACTGCACACAATACTCCAGATGCGGCCGCACCAGAGTCTTTTACAACTGCAACATGACCTCAGGACTCCGGAACTCAATTCCTCTACCGATAAAAGCCAGTACACCATACGCCTTCTTCACTGCACTATTTACCTGGGTGGCAACTTTCAAAGATCTGTGTACATGGACACCAAGATCCCTCTGCTCATCCACATGACCAAGTATCCGACCATTAGCCCAGTACCCCATCTTTTTGTTACTCTTACCAAAGTGAATCGCCTCACACTTAGCTACATTGAACTCCATTTGCCACCTTTCTGACCAGCTCTGCAGCTTATCTATATCCCGCTGTAACCTGCCACATCCTTCCTCACTGTCAACAACTCCACCGACTTTCGTATCATCCGCAAACTTGCTCACCCAACCTTCTAGCACTTCCTCCAGGCCATTTATAAAAATGACAAACAGCAATGCTCCCAAAACAGTTCCTTGCAGAACACCGCTAGTAACGGCACTCCAAGATGAACCTTTTCTATCTACTACCCTCTGTCTTCTTCCAGACAGCCAATTCCAAATCCAAAACTCCAACTCACACTCAATGCCTAAACACCGAATTTTTTTCAGTAGCCTACAATGGGGCATCTTCTCAAACGCCTTACTGAAATCCATATACACCACATCTACCGCTTTCCCCTCGTCCACCTCCTTAGTCACCTTATCAAGAATTCAATAAGGTTTGTGAGGCACGACGTGCCCTTCACAAAACCAATGCTGACTATCCCTGATCACATTATTCCGATCCAGATGTTCATAAATCCAATCCCTTACAATTCTCTCTCAGACTTTGCCACAACAGGAATGAGACTCACCGGCCTTTAGTTACTAGGGTTATCCCTACTCCCCTTCTTGAACAAGGGAACCACATTTGCTATCCTCCAGTCTTCCGGCACTATTTCTGGAGACAACGAGGACATAAAAATCAAGGCCAGTGGCTCTGCAATCTCCTCCCTTGCTTCCCATAGAATCCTGGAATAAATGCCATCAGGCCCAGGGGACATCTATTTTCACCCTTTCCAGAATTTCCAACACCTCTTCCCTACATACCTTAAAGCCGTCCATTCTAATTAATTGTGACTCAGTATTCACATCGGCAACAATGTCCACTTCCTGAATGAATACTGACGAAAAGTATTCATTCAGTATCTCCCCAGTCTCTTCAGCCTCCACACACAACTTCCCACTACTATCCTTGATTGGACCTATTCCTACCCTAGTCATTCTTTTATTCCTGACATACCTATAGAACGCCTTAGGGTTTTCCCTAATCCGACCAACTAAGGACTTTTCATGTCCCCTCGTTGCTGCTCTTAGCTCTCTCTTCAGATCCTTCCTGGCTACCTTATAACACTCAATTGCCCCAATTGAACCTTCACGCCTCATCTTTACATACTAAATCCAGTATGGCCTCACATCTTGTTGTTCTGTCTACATATTGTGTCAGGAAACCCTCCTGCATACATTGGACAAACACCGAACCATCCAACGAACTCAAGCTATAGCTTTCCCAATCAATATCAGGAAAGTTAAAGCCCCCATTACAACCACCCTATTACTTTCATTCTTCTCCTGAATCATCCTCCCAATCATTTCTTCTACTGGCCTCATCTTTACATGTTGCTGTCTCTGGCTGAGCAGCATCTCAGGCCCACCCTGACCAACCTTTGAGCTAAGTGGATTGCCAGATCATTTCAGAGGGAATTTGAGAGTCAAACCCTTTGCTCTGGATCTGGATTCATATGTTGGCCAGACCAGCAACCTATAACAGATTTCCTGACTTAAAGGGTATTAAGTAGCCAGAGGGGTATCACTGCTTCCGGGATTAAATTCTGGATGAACAGTCGAGTGACAGTTACCCGAGGCCATTGCCTGGCCCACTGACAACTCCCTCATCCGTGAGTGCTGATCCCAGTGCACCGTCATCGTGACCGTGGTTTCATCGTGATACCTTCCTGCACTCTGGTGATAGCTCTCCATGTGATATCTGTCACCGTGAGGTTTTAATTGATGCCAGTGACTGCAGCTTTGCAGTTACTCAAGATCCTGAGCCAACAGATCTCTCCACCCCAGGGAGACGAGGTAGCACAGGCCAGGGACGGAGACTGGGATATTCCAGATCTTTGTGGGGCTCAGTGCCATTCTCCATGTGTAACTCTCACTGCATCAGTCTAATTTCCCATTCTCTCTCTTTCTCTGTCTCCTGTAGGTAATCAGGATGTTTCTGACTCAGCAGAATTCCCAATTCCTGTTTCGTTCATCACCACACTGAAGATATTTGGTCAGCCAGAGAGAAGGAGAGAGAGAGAGATCTGGAGCCTTCAGTAAATTCTGCAGATAGGTAAGATCACTCACAGTGAACCGAGCAGAGTGCATGTAATATATCGAACTTTGGTCCGGAAGACATGACATCGATACAGTGTTGAAGCACGAACACAGAGCATGATGGTTTCCAGGCTCAATCCCCACCCTCTTGTTTACTTTCATCACTGCTGTACCGAGCCTTCCCATGTCAATATGGGAAGTTGACAGTTATCAATCCAGGTCTGTGCTGTCTTAGTGAGAATCAGTACAACAGAGGGGAAAGCAGGCCTCCCCTAAGTAGATGGCATTGAAACCTGGGAGCCTTCTTTTCAATATTCCCGCTCACGCTGTCTCTTGTCGTGTGATAGAGTCATACAGCAAGGAGACATACATTTCGGTCCAACTCATTTGCGCCAGTGTCTTGAATACTTGTACTTCCCAGAAAATTTCATGTTTCTATAATCTCCACTCTCCCATATTCCCACTGTATATTTCAAATCTACTCCAATGCTGACGACTCTCCCGATGTGTAAATTGCTTCAGTTTCGGTAACATGCCCAATCTCAATAATCTCATTCTGCACTCGGTACAATAATGCCTATTTCTGTAGTCTTGAACAATACTTACAGTGCCCCCGTCTCTATTAAATCCTCCAGCCTTGACCAAGATGCCCACCTGCCTACCTTCCTCAAGCCCCAGGAGAACATGATATCACTGTAATGTTATGCAGGCCCTATAACGCCCCTGCCACCTGGCCTGCAGCACCACACGATCACAGTAACCTTCTCCCATCCCAACCGCGCTCCTTATCAACATAAACATCTCCACTTTTGAAACAACAACAGCACTTCACATTTCTGTTTGCTCCTCCACTCCCTACATCCCTCCCAGCACCTCAAACACCCTCTCTTTGTGTAATTCTGCAATTTGGGGCAGCCCGGTGACTCAATACTGAGCAATGGTGCCTCACAGCGCCAGCGACCCAGGTTCGTTTGGTGACTGTCTTTGTGGTGTTTGCACATTCTCCCTGTGTCTGTGTGGGTTTCCTCTGGGTGCTCCGGTTTCATCCCAAAGGCCAAAGATGTACAGGAGAGGTCAATTGGCCATTCTAAGTTGCCCATAATGTTTGTTGCAATGTCAGAGAGAAGTGAGTTTGGGTGGGTTACTCTTTGGAGAGTTGTTGTGGACTTGTTGGGCTGAAGTACCTGTTCGCATGCTGAAGGGAATCTAATCTAAACTCTCCCTCTGCGTTCCATATTACTGTCCCTAAATATATACATCTATCCATAAACAGCCCCAAACTCTTCAAACCTCCGAGTCTCTGTGAGCTCCCACTGCTCCCTCCTTAACTGTGTAACGTTTCCAGTCCTGGAACACTGAAAATGTGAACATCCTGCAATCCTCCCTATCTGCGTAATCCTCTCAGGTCCCTGTAAAACCCCCGATCTGTGGAACCAGCGCCAATGCTTGTGACTCTCCCAATCAGTTTCTACAAGACTTTCTATCTCTTTTACATACTCCCGTCACTATCACCAGCCCTGTCAATGTTCGCTCTTCCGGTCCCCCCATCAATCTAATCATCTCCATAACCTTCTCCAGCTCTTACACCCCTATCTGTGTAAACATTACACTCCCCTACAACCATTCCTAAAGCAGAAACCTCCTCCAGTGTGTGCAAGTCTCCCTATCTGTGTTCGTGTCTCCAGTCTCTATTGCTGTTCCTGTCTCTGTAAGCTGACAGATTGTCCAGCTTTCCAGTCCAATTAATTTCCAGAACCTCAGCATCCGACATCAACAAATGTTTTCATTAACTACAGCCTTTCTTATCTCTGTTCGTTCCTCAATGCCATACTACTTCATAATCTCTGTAAATAGCACCATTCCACAAAATACTCCCTGTCTGTGTAAACTACCCCAATCCTACAGTGAGAAGCCTCACTGCCCTTTTGATCACCTGTGGCCCCTTCAGATCTCCATGTATCTTTCCTGACTCCATTGAATACAGCTCATCTCATGTTATAACTACTCGAAATCATCTGTTTCTCACCATCTCTGTGATATTCTTCAGTTACTGCAATTCTCATTCTTTATCTCCAGATCTTCCAATCCCCCTGGTCAATGTAAGGTTACTGATCCCTTGCAGCATGTTTAATACCTGCAGCAGCCTCCAACTCTTCAATACAGCCTGTCGTTGTAACCTCCTCAAATACTACAGCATTTGTAATATCTTCCAGTATCTGCAACCCTGTTGATTTCTGTAACCTCCTCCAAAACAGCGCTCCACATCTCTGTGTAACTGATGGGAATGTTGCAAACCTGCCTTTACAGTCCTCACTAACTCTCTGAACTCCTGCTGCCCTACAACCCTCAGTATCTCTGGCTCCTCCAATCCCTACACTTCTCCCAGGCTGTGTCAACGTTTCCAGCCCCTTCAACCCTCCCTATCTCACTCACTCCTGCAACTTCAACTATTGTCCATGTCAGTGTAATTCCCAGCACCAACAATCCTCCCGGTCTCTATAAACTCCTGCAGCTCCAACTACCACCCCTATCAGTGTAATCTCCAGTCCGTCCAACCCTCCCTTTCTCTATAAATTCCTGTAGCTCCCAATACCATCCAATCTGTCGAATCCACATTGCCTATAAACCTCCTTTTCTCTAAACACCTCTGTAGCTCCAACTAGTACTGTGTAATCTCTAGTCCCTATATTCCTCCTGATCTCTGTAAATCCTTCAGAATTGATAACCCTGTAACTCTCCTTGACATCTTTCACCCCGACAACCGATCTGATCTCTCACCACCAACAGTGATCTCAAACCACCCGAACTCTGTATCATCCTCCAGTCTCGCCAACCCAGCTCTGTTTTTTTTTCTCTGTTAGCTTCTCTGGTAACTGTATTCCCCTTTATCTCCGGTTACAGATCCTTTTTCAGGGAAACAATGTCTCAGTACCGAATCTGTAAGAACAAAATAATCTTTTGTGTATCAATAAATTTGCTTCATTTAATAAATTTTAACGACTGCAAGTTCAACCTTCTCCATCTCTTCTCATCAATATCTCTCCATTTTGAAGAACAGCCTGGTGAACCTTCACTGGGCTGCCTCTAATGCAAAGACATTTTCCTTCTAGATAGGGGACTAAACCTGCTCACCGTATTGTCAGTGTGGGCTGACTGGAGTCCTCTATATTTATTACAAGCTTCCCCTATTTTTATTCTCCATTCCCTTTGAAATAAATGCCATCATTCCATTTACCTTCTCTTTGACCTGTTGTCCCTCTATTCCACTTTTCTGAGATTTATACACAAGGATTCCCACGTTACTCAGTGGCGGAGCTTTCTGCCATTGATCTGAAACCAAGAGGCGACAGCGATAATCGGGAAAGTGCTGGAATGTATGGTAAAAGATATGCCAGAAATGCTAACTGCACACTTAGAAACCCATGGAATAAGCGCAGTCCATAAGACCATCATGTATAGGGGTAGAATTAGGCCATTCATTCCATCAGGTCTATTCCACTATTCGAATATGGATGAATTGATTCTCAACACCATTCTCCCATTTACTCCCTGTAACCCTTGATCCCCTCACTCATCAAGAACCGAGCTATCTCGGAGTTAGATACACTGAATCACTTAGCATCCACAGCCCCGTGAGGCAGTGAGTTCCACAGGTCCATCACCCTCTGGCTGAATAAATTCCTCCACATCTACATACCAAAGGGTCATCCCGTCACTCTGAAGCAGTTCCCTTGGACCCTAGACTCTTGTACTAGTGGAAACATCCTCCCCACGTCCGTTCCATTCAGGCCCCTCAGTATTCTGTAAGTTTGAATGAGGTTCTGCCGCCCCCTCTGAAACTTCATCAAGTACAGACCCAGAGACTTCACCTGGTCCTCATATGGCACGGATTTCATCCCTGGGATACTTCTTGGAAACCCATTTCTCGTACCCCTTCACATCCTTTGTCCAGACTCTGAATGATTAACGTGTAGAGTGTAGTCCCAACACTGACCCCTGCGGAGCTCCCTTCATCACCAATTTCCATCGTGAAAAAGACCCCTTTCTTCACACACTCTGTCTTGTGCCAATCAGAGAAATCCTCTCTCCATGTTAAGCATGTTGTTCTGAAACGGAAATTTTATTTCACACCCACTGCTGGATTTATTTTTCTGTCTGGCTGTAAACAGCAGAGTTTCCCCATTACCTGCCCATCTGTAATTCCCTGGAGAAGTTGGTGGTGAGCTGCCTTCCTGACCCACTGCAGTCCTTTGGGTGTAGGGACAGACACATTGCTGGGAGGATGGAGCGTGTCTTGGAGGGCACCTTGGAAATGCTGGTGTTCCCGTGCACCCGGAGCTCCTGTCCTTCCAGGGTATAGTGGTTCCGGGTTTGTGAAGTGCTATTGAAAGACCCTTCCTGAGTGACATCAGTGCTACTTGTAGATCTTTTATTCATTCATGAACATGAGCTTTGTTGGCTGGACCAGCGTTTATTGTTGATTTGGAGTTGTCCCTGAGAAGGTGATGGTGAGCTGCCTTCCTGAGCCACTGCACCAGCCGTTGGAGCTGTTGTTATCTGTGTCCCCTCCAGCAGGCGCTACAACACTCCTCATGGCTGTAACTGCAGGCAGACAATGCAGCTCTCCCTTTCATATCTGATATCCTCCTCGCCTTATAAATCTGACAATTCATCACAATATCTCACCTCCTCCATTCACATCTGTGCCTGAGATCTCTAAAATTTCTTTAATCTTTTATAAACATCTGATCGCCCAAACTCTCTCCTTTTTAAAATTTGTTACCCCTTCAGTTTCTGTAACTCTCCATATCACTGTAATCAATGGCAGCACAGATTCCCTTCCTTAAATCTCGATAATTACAATGGTTGTGTGTGTAAAATTGACACTTTTCATCCTCCTTATCCATCTCAGGACTTCCAGCCCCCACAATCTCACTATGTGGAATGCTCCCATTCTCTGCACCTCCTCATTTCCTGAGGGTCCTTGAAAACCATCAGTGCCCAAACGTTTATATTACCCCCAGTTACTGCAAGTCTTCTCACTCTGTCACATCCAAGTCTAAAAGACCAGTCAACACTTGCTGGATGTCAGTTTGCATTTGTTGAAGTCTGCACATCTCTGTAAGCAGTTCTGAAAAAAGCCCTTTAGGCTCTACAAATCTCCGTCATGAACAAGCTACCATCTTTCTATTTCCTTTGCCTTCTTCGATATCTGAAACTCTCACTGTCTCTTCAGTAAACTTCTTTATTTGCTGCAGGTCTGCCTTGCTCCCCACATAACCAGTTCCATCCCATACAGCTTGCTCAATCACTGTAACACCATCGGCTCTGTCTAATCCTCCTCGTTTCCACTTTTTTCCAGACACAACAGCGATCCTATAAGAGAGCAGTGTGGAATGGGACGTTATAAATCTCAGCTGAGGCTTGAGGCCTAACATTGCCTGGGAGTCGCAAAGGGAGGGAACCTGAGTGAAAGCAGCACAAAGCGGAAGAATATACATCAGCAACGAGGATCAAGGTCGACTGGGACTTGGAGTTGGAGAAACAGCACAGCAGGAGGCTTAAAATCAGCACCGAGCCACAGAGGGAGTGACCGTGTGAGGGAGCAACTTGGAGCAGAGGCTTGAGGCTAACTCACACCTGGGAGTTAGAGGCAGCAAAGTGGGAGGATATAAATCAGCACTGAGGATCGAGGCCTAATTGTGCCTGGGAGTCACAGAGACGGTGACACTGTGAGGGAGTGGAGTGGAGTGGGAGCTGGAGGATTATACGTACCTGGGAGTCAGAGAGACGGTGACCCTGTGAGGGAGCAAAGTGGATGGGACTTGGAGGGATTACACATACCCGGGAATCACAGAGATGGTGACCCTGTGAGGGAGTGGAGTGGAGTGGGAGCTGGAGGAGTACCCGTACCTGGGAGTCACAGAGACGGTGACCCTGGGAGGGAGTGGAGTGGAGTGGAGTGGGAGCTGGAGGAGTACCCGTACCTGGGAGTCACAGAGACGGTGACCCTGGGAGGGAGCAGAGTGGATGGGACTTGGAGGATTACACGTACCTGCGAGTTATAGTGACTGTGACTCTGTGAGGGAGTAGGGTAGAGTGGGAGCTGGAGGATTACACGTCCCTGGGAGTCACAGAGACGGTGACACTGTGAGGGAGCAGAGTGGAGTGGGAGCTGGAGGATTACACGTACCTGGGAGTCACAGAGATAACTTTCTGCTGCTGGGACCTGCCTGCACTGAGTTTGACAGAAGTGCAAGAGCCATCACAGAAAAGGCTGTAAGTTCATTGGCTGATAAATGCACCGTTATAAGCAACTGTACGTTAATTGCTATAAGTTAGCAAATTTATTTTTTCAACTTCTGAAATAAGGGTTGAACACAGAAATAAGAGGGCGAAGTCAAATTCTGAGCTAGTATAGTAAATTTCCCTCAGTAAGCCACAGTTGGATAAGGGACTTAACCATATTGTTATTTCCCTGATGTTAACTTCATTCTAAGTAATTAGTTAAGTTACTCTAGACATGTTGCATTTCACGACATGGCAAGACATATTTGTCAGGTGGAAAATGTGTTCTGTTACATTGGGAAGTCATAGCCCCTGCTGATGTCCTGGATGAACACTGGGTCTTGGAGCTCAGACAGTGACGAGAGACTGTCATGCTGAGAGTTAGGGGGATAGCACACACACAGAGCAGATCAGACTGCAGACATGACAGCCTGGAATACGGAAGGGAATAGGGGACTAGGCAGTTGAAGAGAAACAGTCAGGGAATCCAGGAATAGCCTGATGTCTCCCTCCCAATTAAGTTTCCCAGTTTGGAAGCTGATGTAGGTGTTGGCTGCTCAGGTGAGTGTAGTCAGAGCCATGTCTGTGGCACCACAAGCAGCCTAAATGTACAGAAGAGGAAGGAGGAGCAAAAGGCACAGGGGAGACAGGAAATTGAAGACGATGTCAGCATGTATATAATTCCAGGAAAAGTGGGGTTACGAATGTCACTGTGTCTGCAGGACATTCGTCCGAGGGCCAGTGAACAGTCAAATGTCATGTCCAAGTTGGTCGGAATGACCTGGGTAGGAAGGGTGAAGTGGTCTGGGCATCAGAATTTAGGGAGCTAAGTGGATGGCTACAAGCGGGACCTCAAATGTGGCAATCCCTGGAATACTCCCAGTGCCGTGTCCAAGTGAGAACAGAACTCGGAGTTTTAGGTAGATGACACTGTCACTGGAATGATGAGTGCAGCAGGAAGGGTTTCAGATTTCTGGGAAATTGGGACTGGTTCTGGGGAAGGCAGCAACTGTACAAGCCGGATGTGCTAACGCCACAGAGCTGGGACTAAATGACATACGGGGTGTGTGGGAGGGGTTGAAAATAACTTGGTGTGTGCTTAGGATCCAAACAGGAATCGTAGAGTAGCCTACCAGGATTCTCAAAATAATGGGGGATGTGGTTGGTACTAATTTACGGCAACAAGTTTATCAGTGGAAGATGGAGTAAGAAAGAAAGCCTTAATCTGAGGTTCTCTGCATAGACATGAATACCCGGAGTGCGGGGAGTTCCAGATGCAGATTGGTGTGTGGAAATCTGATGGATTGATCACCGAGAGCTGGCTCAAGAATGGCAGGACTGGGTGTTAAATATTGCTGAGTATAAAGGATTCCAAAATGATAGAAGGGAAGGGAAAGGATGAAGGTAGACGTATTGATTTAGATTAGCGTTAGTTAAGGAGTCCAAGAGAAAGACGATCCATCCAAGGACAGAATGAATTTGGCTGGAGCTACAGAACAAAAAGTATACAATTACACTGTGAGGTACAGTCTGTCGGCCAGCAACCAAAGAAATGATGGAGTGAATAAATATGCAGGGTCATTTCAGAGCGATGACAATACTACAGATTAGTTCTACCGAGAAACTTAATTTATCCAGATATAGACAGAGATGCTGGTGGTGAAGAGTCACGAGGGGCAAGTGTTCCAGGATTACATGGAAGAGAGCTGACTGCAGGAGTATGTGTCCAGCCCAAGAGAGCCCAAGAGACCTGCTATTTGGGAAAGAGGTGGTGCAAGTGGATCCATTGTCGGTAGGGGATGGTTTTGGGGCACAGCGATCATTTTATTGTAAAGTTCAAGATGATGGTAGAGAATGACATGCAATAATTGAGATGAAGAAACATTAGTTGATTGATAGCCGCCTTCAATGGGGCAAGAATGAAGCTGGAAACTTTTCAGTAAGGCCTGTGAAATGGTAGCTTTAAATAGTGTGAACCCAGTCAGGTTGAGCTGGGGTTATGGAGATGCGGCTGTAGTGTGATCACGACTGAGAATAGCAAGTTTACCAAATTTGTAGAAATCTAACAGGCTTTTCATTGCACCACAAAGTTTGTGAATTTGAACCGCACCAGAATTAGAGTTTAGTTCAGTTTTCAGCTGAATCATTGACTGTTGTGCTGATTCATCGCCAATTCCTTTCTTCTGGAGTTCTTGTCCCTGCTACTGACCAGAGGCAATTCCTTACCTTCTTGGTTGTGAGTTTTCACGGAATCATGATCAGACCAGAACCAGATGCTCACTCGCAAAACCTGCAAATTTCGTGCAGAAACCCATTGTCTCTAAACACATTTCCCTCCCAAATGCATAGAAATGTTCGATTGCTTAAATGTCTTTATCCCGTTCTGTGGCAGGATGTTGTGGATGAGCTGGGAAAAGACATTGACGTGTTTGGTCAGCCATGATGATATCAAACGGTGTGTAGGACACGTATTTGGACAAGCCTCCTACTGTTCCTGTCTTTCTGTGCTGATTCTTACAGAAGGTTTTCAAAATTAACCTGATGGGGGCAATGTGAACCTACACAACGGAATATCAAAGTCCTCCTCTTTACCCCACCGCTCTCACAGCCAGAACAGACAGCTCCTATTGCTGCTTTAGATCAGACAGTGAAGGATTCTCTCAGGTGCTCTGTCAAACTGCGTGCTCCTTCACACAGGTTTCCAACTGGGTACATGGAGCAAGCAAACGTGTGGATATTGGGATTCAGGGACTATTACTGAAAGCAAAATATTTCATGTTACCTGTATGAATTTTCAGAAGGAATTTGGCGAACTTTCATTGATTCGAATTCTGTGCCGAATGAAGCCGATCGAAGGACAATCCCTGCGACAGCGGCAATGTAACATTGTCTGTAAGCAACGCAGGAACCAACAGAAACCCATTTTTCAATGTTGTGTATTTTTTTCACATTTTTGGTGTCCCTTTTTTTATCCTTTTCGTGAACCTGATGCTTCAATAATCACAGGTTAATGTCAGTTTCACCTTGTCTGCAATAGCTTTAATTTCAGAACCAGACGGTTCAGGGAAATGAAGCAGGGTGAGTGACTGAGGTACCAGTGGGGCAGCACAGCACCACCAAAGATCCCACAGTGTTGTGGTCCAATGGTTTGTACTGCTGCCTCAACAGGGTCTAAAGTTCGATTCTAACCTCGGTGGACTGTCTGTGTCGAGTTTGCACATTCTCCCGTGAATGTGTGGGTTTTCTCCGGATGTTCCAGTTTCCTCCCATAGTCCAAAGGTTGTGCAGGTCAGGTGAGTTGGTCATTCTAAATTGCCCATAGTACATTTGTCAGAGGGGAAATGTTTCTGGTTGGGTTACTCTTCGGAGGGTTGATGTGGACTTTTGGGTCCGAAGCGTCTGTTTCCATACTGTAGGGAATATAATAATCACAGCAAAACTAGAGCAGTTGAGGTACAGTTCCCAAGGTCCGTGAAGGTCACATGACAGGTTCGCTGTCTGCGGCTCCAGTCACACAATTCGTCAGCGCCGTATACTTAAAGGTGCATAACATGCCAAGGTTGTAAGTTCAATGCTTATCTAAAGATGCTGTTACCAGGGATTATTGAAGTATCAGACTGAAGCGCAGTTGGAAACAATGTTGAGTAAAGTAGTATTGGCTTGGAAATTCCAGTTTCTGATGTGGGGAAATGTTTTGCCGTTGTTAAATATGCCAATTATTAATAGAAAATCTGCAAATATTCCCCAGGTGAATATCCATCTATGTATAGAGAACCAGAAGTGAAGTTTTAGCATGATGACCTTCCTAAAATTGCTGACCCAGCACTGGATTACATCCTGGGAAAGTCTGTAAAAATCGTTTCACATCATTCAACTTCCTGCAAGCTGCACAGCGCATTCAATCAATCGAAAGTATAAGATTTAACTCCTTGTGGAGTTTGACTGTTGTCAGTAAACCTGGTAAAGGATCTGGGAAAGTAGTTTTGCTGTTGGGAGGAACAAAGGATCAAACTGGAATCAGGTTGAGTCTTCGCGCAGGATTTTTCAAGCGGAGATAAAAGAGAATTAATTGGACTCACTCCCCTTTCGGTTGATTATGACCAAATGTTCAAGACAACAGATAGCAATGACAATGATATTTTACATCGACAGGCCAAATCTTGCTCACTAGAGTCACCACAGTATTACAGACCAGGTGAGCGAGGGACATGATGATCCTTGTGGAAACCTGAGACAGTGAGAGAATTAATCCCACGCTGTTGGTCTCATTTTTCTCTTAAACCAGTTAGTCAGTGGACTGAGCTAACTGACTTCCATTCAATGCAGAGCTAAACCAAACAGCTCAGTGCATTTACAGTATTAAATATTTCATGTCGAATGAGTTGCTGCACCTTCCAACTCCACCAGCTGTTCTTATACTTAACATTTTCACTTGCAGGTGTTATGCAATTTCTTTCCTATGAATGTTCACCAATTCGAGAATGTTTCCATTTTGCATCTCCATCCAGGAAGTCCAGAATCACTGTCGCTGTTTAATTCTCCCTGTGGCTGCGTGGGTTTGCTCAGGGTGCTCCTGTTTCCTCCCACAGTCCAAACATGTGCAGGTTAGGTGAATTAGCTGTGTTAAATTGCCCGTACTGTTAGGGGCAGGGGTAAATGTAGCGGAATAGGTCTGGGTGGATTGCGCTTCAGCGGGTCGTTGTGGACTTGTTGCTCAACAGGGCCTGTTTCCAAACTATAAGTAATCTAATCTAATCTAATCTAATCTAATATAATTCATGCCTTGTCTGCTTGCATTCGCTTTCCAACCTTCTTTATCATGTCCCGATGTGTTTGAAGTTCTAACGTCTAGTTTCCACTCATCTAAACGACGGAATTTCCCTCGTGTTTACACGTAACAACTTCACATCAGCTGAATAACCTCTCTTCGGACACAACTAAGTCTTTCCTGAGTTCTCCCGCATTATTCCTTATTTAATGCTACCATCCCTTTAAACCCCCTCTTTTCATTTCTCGTGGCTTTATCTACCAGTAAACCTCATTTCCATCGTTAATAACGACATGGTATCATGGCCGTGTCATTCCTCGCGTCTTCATAGTCCAGTAAACACTGACCGTGTCTTTCATCATGTCTTTATATCCCTGTATATTTCAACCTGAGAAAGGATGCTGGGTCCAATTCAATGAATGAAAACTCACCACTAAGCTATGCAAACCTATAACCGACACAGGAATGGTGGAAACAATTTCAATTACAGCTGAATCGATTGGTTGCAACAGAATCGGGTCAAATCCCAGTTACATACATGACTGTTGCTCTTATAGTTATTTGTTCTCGACGTGTGCTGAAGTAACACAGTGAGGGATCAATTACTATTGCCAGTCATACTTAAGCGGTTAGGTATGAAATGCTGAAGTTGTGAGATCAGAGCAGTTTTTATTGACATAGACCATTCACTGTTCGAATATCAGTCTTAGGAATTAGACAGAGAGCGATTTTGAACGAAATTTGAGCAGGGAAGTTTACTCCATGGCGTAACACCAATTTGTGTGGTTACTTTGTTCTTTACCTCATTTGTGTGTTTTGCCTCTTTGGGGATTTTGAAGTTATCCTCTCTATACAAAAGTTCCGTGCTTTTGCACCATTATACAAAAGATGCTTTACAATAACACCCAACGCTGTTTCGGTCAACTTGCACAGATATTGACCCCTGGAAAGAGCACTGTGCACTCTTCTCGAGTCTGGAAAATAATTTGTTGCATTCCCGCTCTTGTGGCTCTTTTCATTACATCGGTTTCTGTTCTTCACGGAATCCAATTCAGCAGATCTTGTCACTGAGTCATTTCTTTATATGTGTTCAGATCATGTCAGCAGAATATCACAGTCCATAACCCAGAAGTCAGACCATACTCAGGGAACCGTACTCTGCTCTTGATCATTTCATGAACATCAGGGAGAAATATCAATGCTCTTCAAAATTTAATAACCTGTTTTTCAGAAGCAAGATAAACAGTTCCAGGTGTCTGCTTTTGTTGTCACACGGACCAAGATTGTAAATGCTGGAACCAGTTGAGACTGTCAGCTCTCCCACATCCATTTTCTCCCCAGGAAGTGTTCACCTGATGGTCTGAATTGGATTCTTCTAAAAAGAAGAATCTTTTTATCCATTGATTTCTGGTTTTGTGGCCCACAAGGCTCCCGCTGGGCCTCTGTACATCGTGCTGACGACAGCAGTTTCCCGCAGTCTTCCTTTTTTTTGGAGAAAGTACCTTCGAGGATGACATCAAAAGATGTTGGCTGTTACTGTGTGATACTCCACCAATGGAGACAGCTCTATCAATGGAGGCAGCTCAGTCCGCTGGGATGGGATAATTTCTGCAGTGTGTCCTGCGGATCAGATGCAGTGCACAGATCATACAGAGTGCGAGCGCTCAAAAAGGCCAATTGGTCACTCGTACCTGTGTCAGCGCGGGAGTTACAAAATATGGGTTAAAGCGGAAACACTGGGGATTGGATCATGTTTCAAGTGTTTACGTGAGGCAGGAAGCAGAAAAAGATACACTGTGAAGCGATTGGGATCTGACGACAGGAGCAGCAAATAGGTTGTACAGCGCAGAGGAGAGCTTTGAAGTATTGAATTCTGATTGATGGGCCGATCATGCTTTCACTAGGCCACGCTACTACAGTTGATAATATGTCAGTGTCTCTCAGCATTGTGATGTCACAGGCAAATATCACCGTTACACTGCAGGAAATTCCTTTTTCCAATGTGAGGGCAATCTTTATGTAAAATAGCTTCAATATTTAATTCTTTCTCATAAATAATTCCACTCCATCTCAGTGTATTGTATTGTCTTCTTTCCACTGTATCTGTCATTGTGCCTGCACTGAAGTTGATTTGCTCCTTCTGCGTGTCTTTTACAGTCTGGGTGATATGATGCATTTGTACTGATCCACCTTCTGACTGAATTTTCCACTTCACTTCAGCCCGCCCTAACGTCTGTATCTGATACCATTCCCGTTGTCTGGGTGTTAAGTGCTCGTCTCAGATCCAGCCTGCCCTCACCCAAAATAAACGCAAAACTCAGACACACTGTGATCAATGCAATCCAGGGACATCTTCACTCCGAGGTCATTGATTATTCCTAGGAGAAAGTTCGGACAGCAGATGCTAGAGATCAGAGTCTGGAGTGTGGTGCTGGAAAAGCACAGCAGGTCAGTCAGCATCTGATGAGCAGGAGAATCCACATTTCAGGCATAAGACCTTCAACAAGAATATGGCTTGTGAGTCGGGACTGAGAGATAATTGGAAGGGATTTGGGGATGGGGGGGATGGGGGAAAGCGGTGGTTGGATGAAGGTGAGGGAGAAGATGAAAGTTCAGAAGGAACAGTGATGTAATGGGTTCAGAGGGCGGTGCCAATTTTGAGGCTTGGGACTTGGGGCAAGGGAAATGAGGAAACTGTTCAAATCCACACTTATCCCGTGAGGTGACAGAGTCACAAAGCGCAATATATGGCGTTCGTCCTCCAGGTATTCGGTGGTTATGGTTTTGCGCTGAAGGAGGCCCAGGACCTGCACTCTTTGACGCAGTGGGAGGGGGAGTTGAAGTGTTCAGTCACTGGATGGTGAAGTTGCTGGGAACGGGTGTCCCAAAGATGTTCTCTGAAATGATCTGCAAGAAGGTGTCCTGTCTCCCTACTGTTGAGGAGACCACACTGGATTCAACAGATGCAGTAGATGACATTGTAAGTTGTAGGTGAATTTCTAACTGAAGTGGAAGGATCCCTTTGTGCCTTAGACGGAGATGAATGGAGTGGTGTGGGAGCTGCTTTTACCCTTCCTGCGGTGGCAGGGAAATGTGCCAGAAGTGGGGTGTGTGTTTATTGCGGGTTGTAGACCTGACAAGGGGTTCGTGGAGAGAATGGTCTTTTCAGAATGCTGATAGGTGTGTGGAGGGAAATATATACCTGATAGTGGGGTCTGTTTGGAGATTGCAGAAGTGGTGGAGTCTTATATGATTTATGCTGAGTTTGGTGGGATGAAAGTTGAGAACCATGGGATTCTGTCCTTCTTGCGGGAGGGGTGGGGTTTAAGGGCGGTGGTGAGTGAAGTTGAGGAGATGCACTGGCGGGCATTGTCAAACACGTGGGATGGAGACCAACTTGGACTTTCTGAGGTGAAATTGGTCATCCTGGGAAAAAATGCACTAGAGGCGGAGGAATTAGGAATAAGGGATTCTGTTTTTACACGAGGTGGGGTGGGAGGAGGTGTCGTATTGTTAGCTGTGGGAGTCAGTGGGGTTTAATATATGTCTGTCATTGGTCATTCCAAGAAATGGAAGGGAGTTGCCAAGAAGATCCAGGTGAATTTGAGGTCGGGGTGAAAGGTGTTGGTTGGTGAACTGTTCAACCTCCTCGTGGGAGCACAAAAGTGACGCCCAACACATTCATCAATGTAGCAGAGGATCAAGTGGAGAGAGGTGCCAGAGTAACTGCGAAACACGGATAATTCCACATATCTGACAAACAGGCAGGCAGGTATAGCTCGGTCACATGTGGGTGCCCATGGCTACCCCTTTGGTTTGGAGGAAGTGGGAGGATTGGAAGGAAAAGTTGTTGAGGGTGAGGACCAGTTCAGCCAGCTGGATGAGGGTGTCGGTGGAAGGGTACAAGTTGGGATGGGGCGAGATGAAGAACCAGAGAGTTTGGAGACTTTCGTCATGGCAGATGGATGTGCAGATGGACTGGATCTCCAAGGCGAAGATGACGCGTTGTCGACCAGGGAAACAGAAGTCTTTAGTGAGATTAAGTACATAAGTGGTGTCACAAACGTAGGTGCGAATTTTCTGGACTGGGGAGACAGGAAGGTGTTGACGTAGGAAGAGATGAGTCGGGTCAAACAGGCGCAGGCAGAGACAGCAGGTCTTAGGAAGGAGGTAGAATCGGGCAGTGTGGGGTTCATGGACAATGAGGTTGGAGGCTGTGAATGGGAGATTGGCCAAAGGTGATGAGATTGTGATGGTCTGGGAGATTATGTCATATCCTTTCATGCATACACGACGAGGTGGCCGAGCGGTTAAGGCGATGGACTGCTAATCCATTGTGCTCTGCACGCGTGGGTTCGAATCCCACTCTCGTCGCTATTTTCGGATTACCATCCTGTCGTATTGAAATTGGAACTCCAATGGTTAGTTTGTCTGCATCGACCACATTATAAAACCTCAACGATTAATTTGAGACTGATGCCTGAACTTAACGAAATGTAGACTGAAAGGGGATAATGAAAAGGAACGCGATTTTCTTTTCCAAGTCAAGTTGCTGTGAACGTTAATCTTATGAAAGAGATCCAGGGAAATCAAATAACGAGAGATGCGATGTGCATCTTTAATGCTATGGGATTCTTAATGAGTGTTTTGTCACATGAAATCTGGAGCAGGTTGGGTAGAAGTGATTCATCTTGGTGGTAAGAGCACAGAGAGACACCACAAAATAATAGAGATATTTCAAAAGGTGCAGGGGGTGGGTGTAGCGGCACAGAAAACTGGTGTGAATGCACAGTAGAGAATTGCCGATGTGGGTGCCGTGATTGGCATGGACAGACTTACACATTTACTCTCGCCCTTTCCCCCTTGCTCTTGCCATTGATGAAGGCTGGATATAAGACACAGATAAACACAAGATGTGGGAAGCAAGCTCCCTCTCGTTATGCACACACTGGATGCATCACACTGAACTATGAACAACTGGAGAAATCAGCATGTTAACTGCAGGAAGTGAACGTAAACTGTGGATCAATAACCACAGAATGATGCAGCATAAACATCTAAAGTGTCTTTAAACGAATGTCATTAACAGACGTTTCGTTCTAATACCTAACATGGCTTTCATGGGAAACCAAGTCTCACAAACTTGATTGTGTTTTTTGAAGATGTAACAAAGAAGATTGATGAGGGCAGAGTAGAAGATGTGATCTATATGGACTTCATGGAGGACTGATTAGGAAGGTTAGATCTCATGGAATAAAGGGAGAACCAACCACTTAGATACAGAACTAGTTCAAAGGTAGACGACTGAGGGTGCCAGTGGAGCGTTGTTTTTCAGACTGGAGGCCTGTGACCAGTGGAGTGCCACAGTGATCGGTGCTGGGTCCTCGACTTCTTATAATTTACATAAATGATTTGGATATCAGCACAAGAGGTACAGTTAGTAAGTTAGAGATGACACCAAAATTGTAGGTGTAGTGCACTACGAAATGGGTAACCTCAGATTACAACAGGATCTGGCCAGATGGGCCAATGGGCTAAGAAATGGCAGATGGAGTTTAATTCGCATAAATGTAAGGTGCTGCATTTTGGGAAAGCAAATCTTAGCAGGATTTATAAAAATAAGGATAAGGGCTTGGGAATGTTGCTGAAGAAAGAGACCTTGGAGTGCAGGTTCATAGCTCCTTGAAAGTGGAGACGCAGGTAGATAGGATAGGGAAGAAGGCGTTTGGCATGCTTTCCTTTATTAGTCAAAGTATTGAGTACAGTAGTTGGGAGGACATGCTGCGGCTGTACAGGGCATTGGTTAGGCCACTGTTGGAATATTGCGTGCAATTCTGGTCTCCTGTCTATTGGAAAGATATTGTGAAACTTGAAAGGGTTCAGAAAGGATTTCCAAGGATGTTGCCAGGGTTGGAGGATTTGAGCGTTCGGGGGAGTCTTAACAGGCTGGCGCTGTTTCCACTGGAGCATTGGAGGCTGAGGGCTGACCTTATAGATGTTTACGAAGTTATGAGGGGCATGAATACGATAAATGGACAAAGTATTTCCCTGGAATCGGGGAGTCCAGACTTAGAGGGCATAGGTTTAGTGTGAGAGGGGAAAGATATAAAAGAGACCTAAGGGACAACGTTTTCACACAGACGGTGGTCGGTGTATGGAATGAGCTACCAGAGGATGTGGTGGCTGGTACAATTTCAACATTTAACTGGCTTTTGGATGGGAATATGAAGAGGAAGGGTATGGAGGGATATGGGCTGGGTGTTGGCGGGTGGGACTAGATTGGGTTTGGATATCTGTTCGGCCATGGACAGGTTGGACTGAAGGGTGTATTTCAATGACATCTCTATGACCACATTTCAAGGTGGATGGCAACAATACCAATGTTGTTTTGAAATTTTACACAGCGAACAAGTTCAATTTAAATAATACAAATCACGTTCGCTCACAGGGAATAAAACTGTGATTTCATTACAAGCATTGTCCTTTTTAAGTAGCAGTTACTCAACATGAAAAATAAGATGTAATTTTTATTGAACATCCGTCAATTAACACCATTATCTTACTTCGGATTGACTGCAATATGCACATGCTAAATAAGGTTGAAGAAAGGAAGTATTTTAGTATGATTCGGGGGTGATGAAAAATAATATTAGGTTTTCTTGGTGCGGATATTCCACCAATGGCTCCAGTGGTGGAAATGGTCAGTGAGCAATATTACTATGATGGTATAGAGGTGAGGGAGCTGACAGGGATGGGAGCTCCCACCTCATCTGGAGCAGCGTCTGTAGACATGGACCAGGGAGCATTGTGACAGCAGACTGAGAGGTCCAACCACACCTGGAGCTGCTTTTATTAACATGGACCGGCAGGGAGCATTGGGACATCAGACTTCGAGATCCAACCTCATTTGGAGCAGCATCTTTTGACATGGACCAGGGAGCTTTGCAAGATCATTCTCAGAACTCCAACCTCATCTGGAGCAGCTTTTCATGACATGGAGCAGCAGAGAGCATTGGGACATCAGACCGCAAGATCCAATCTCATTTGGAGCAGCTTCATTTGAAATGGAGCAGGGAGCTTTGCGAGATCAGTCTGGGAGCTCCACTCTCACCTAGAGCAGCTTTTAATGACATGGAGCAGCAGGGAGCATTGGGACATAAGAGTGGGAGCTCCAATCTTACTTGCAGCAGCTTCTATTGACATGGAGCAGCAAGGAGCAATGGAACGTCAGGTTGGGAGCTGCAACCTCACCTGGAGCAGCTTGTATATACATGGAAGAGGAGGGAGGATTGGGATATTAGGCTGGGGGAAAGGATATTCAACCAATTTAATCTGAAGTAAAATAAGTCTCAACACCTCAGATGTTAGTTGATTTATGAAGAAGCTGTCGTGGGAAAAAAAAAATTCTTTAGATATTGAAGTCAAGTCCTGGAAATATTCAGCTCAGGAACATGCATTAATACAGAGGGAAATGCGAGTGATGTTTCAGGTCTTTGACTTTTCTTTTCTGACCGACTCTACACTGGATTACATCACCAAAAGGACTTCTTCACTCATTTAATGTGACTTATTTCCAGCAAATATGAACAGGTCATTGACGCAATCTAAATATGAAAATTGTCAGAAATGCGATATTGTCATTAGGCTGGAGTTTACCTCGAATTATAGTGGAATTATAGTGGAAACGCAGCAAAATAAGTTGAAATTTCCTCGATCAGCGGTGATCTCGTTGAATGGCCGATCAGGTTGTGAATGGTAGTTTTATTTGAGGACAACTTGAAGTGAATAATTGATGGTGATTATGTTTGATTTTTGTTCGTATTGGGACTGTTACAGTTATTGCTCATGTCCTTGTTAACACCAAAGGTCTGCAGAGTGTAAAATCTCAGCTGTGCATCTGGCCAGTGTTACAACCATTCGTATACCTGGCTACGGATGAGATGGTTATAGATTCGAAATGTACTTGGCGCAAGAGCGTTGTGGAGATTCACAGTACATCCAAGCTTTTTTTTTGTTACACTGAGGTGGATAATATTTGGAATTTTCATCTCTACGAACGAAAATTATTTCACTGTCTTCGATAAGATAAACATTACCAAGGACAATCAGAGTCAAAAATCCCACAGCAACAAGTTTCATTGAACAGGCGTATTTGAAAGCAACAGCTTCTTCGACAGATGGTTGACAATTGTTGGACTCTAATCAGGCTTTGCGTGATTTTCAAATTTGTCCACCCCAGTCCAACATCAACACATCCAAGTCAGGGGTACCCTCGACACCATAAACGATCGGTTAAAGTCCAGATGATCTTCCAAAAGATCACGCACGTTGACACATACATCAATTTTCGGCAGAAAGACACCCACCTGATGAAGGAGCGGCTCTCTGAAAGCTCGTGCTTCCAAATAAACCTGCTGGACTAAGCTTCGATGTTGTGTAATTTTTTACTTTGTCTACCCAACTCAAACACTGCCACTTCCATATCATAGAGAACATCAGGCATGTCCCAGCGCTGTCAGAGAAAACAATCCTGAAATAGCAACGCACATTGTTCATAGGTACGTTTCATTTTCAGATACCAACCCATTCAATCGCTGCAGCTTCTGTGTATGAAAAGCACAGAAAGAAAATAGCTGAGACTCAGTTTTAAACAGTATTTGAAACTCTTTGGGAAGTGGACTCAGAGGAGAATGAAGTATGAACTGTCCGACTGCGCAGAGAGGAGGAAGGCACTTTTCCCTTCTTTCAAGGGCTAGGGTATTGACTGATGTAAGGCATTAAACAGATTCCTGATACAGCTGATCTCTCTGCTTCAGGAACAAGAATTCCTGATTTTCTGAACGGTAATGAAACCCAGGCCACTCAGTTAAGGCGCCGAATACTAACAACTAGGCCACCAGGGATGAGGGCAGAAACTGTTGCACCGTTTCCTCATAACACAGTTTTTTAAAATTATGTCACTGCAGATATGTTTCCCCTCAAAAATGAATGAGTAATCAAGTGTTTACAGCACAGAAATGGGTCCCATCATTTCCCTTCCCAGCACCTGGTCTGTAACCTTGTAAACTCTGATGTTTCACGTGTTCATCTCAATGCTAATTACCCTGGAACGTTTTAATCTTGTAAGATGCAATAAATGGGATTGAGGTTTGAGATGGGAAAAATATGTTCACACCCAGTCGGGGAACTGAAGCCCATTTTTACGCACAGAATGAGGCACGCAGGCACATTTCCCCAAGAGTGAAACAGGCCTCGGGAGAAAACGAACAAAAAGTAAGATTTCGCCTGCTTGGCTGATGTTGTCCAATTTCAGACTTCAACACCAGTGTCTGGTTACAGCCAAGAAAGGAACCATCCAGCCTCTCACGTCCCAGTGTTCCTTGCCCATTGTTTCCCCATTAGTCTGTAGTTTATACTGTCTCACCACGTTCTTGCAGTAAAACTAGATCGGTGCTCACGCCCGCTATTTCCTGTCCTGTCGAACGGTTTTCCTCAAGTTCTTGGACTGACAAACAGGAAAGGGTTATTTCAAACATTCTTCTCGTTTACAAGGCCAGTGTTATCACCACTGAGCCAGCACATTGCCAGCTCAGAGGTAAGGTCTCATACATTAGAAACTTCAATGCAACAGATGATTGCTTCGCCTCAGTGTTATAAGCCAAACAACAAGACTGGAATAGATCCGAGGGCATCATGCACAGAAGGATGAGAGAATAGAATGATGAATCTCATGGTGTCCAGGGTGGTGTTAACAGAAATCTTCCCTGGTAGTATAGTGATGAGGATTCAATGCTTTCACTGTCATGGCATGTTAAATGTTAACATTTACAGTAATCGATGTGAAATACTGCCTGATCCTTCGAAGCAGGATGATGTTGTGCAGCAGTCAGAACCGCTTCCCTGTATGTTACAGTTCCGCATTAGCAACGTCAGCTGCAAGTGCCTCACGTTCAATCAGTTTGAATGAAGAACGGAGGGGGCGTCACTAAAATGGAAGGGGAATGGTGGTTTGTGAGAGTTAACTACATGCCTCGTGGAGCCAGGTTCAATGTCGATACTGAATATCGGTTTTCCTGTTTACCTTGGTATACTGATCACTCCGGATCAATTATCCATATTATCTGCCATTTGTGATGTTCTTTGTTCATTTCACCTCGGTTCAGTGCTCCCGGGGGACCACGCTTTTTTAAAATTTGGCACGTTTTACCCAGGTCGGTTTTGCAGCTTCATATTAAGGCCAACAATTTTAGGAACAGAAAGACAACATTCAGGCCATCAAGTCTGCTCCGCTATTGAATGGTTTCATATTTGATCGGATAACCTTGAACTGCACTTTCTTTCCTGTACCCATAAAGCTTGACGTCTGTGCGGTTTGAAGATCTGGCGATCTCAGCCTCATTTCACCTAATGACACTTCCTCAACAGCCTTCTGCTACAAGAAATTCCACAGATCCAGAACTGCCTGAGATATGAAAAGCTTCCTCACCTCTGTTTTAATTGTGAGATCCGCATTCTAATAGGAAGTTATAAATCAAACAACACCAGGTCATAGTCTAATAGGTTTAATTGGAAGCATTAGCTTGTGAAGAGCTGCTCCTCTATCAGGTGTTCGTGGAGTACACAGTTATAAGACACAGAACTTATAGCAAAAGTTTACAGTGTGATGTAATTGAAATTATGCATTGAAAAATATCTTGATTGATTGTTAAATCTTCTATCTTTTAGAATGACCATGTTAGCTTCACTTCTTTCTTATGTAATTTGCAAAACTTTATTTGAAAGTCACATTCTCAGGTGAACTTTAACAAATAGTGTCAGCCCCGATAATATTTTGAAGGTGTTAGTCCCTGTGTGCTGTGTCCGTGCCATAATGTTTAGGCTGACGCTAATCTCCGCACAATGGTTAGCACTGCTGCTTCACAGCGCCAGAGACCCAGGTTTAATTCTCGCCTAAGGCGACTGACTGTGTGGAGTTTGCGCATTCTCCCAGTGTCTGTGTGGGTGTGCTCCGGTTTGCCCCCACAGTCCAAAAATGTGCAGGTTAGGTGAAGTGGCCATATTAAATTGCCCGTAGTGTTAGGTGCAGGGGAATGGATCTGCGTGGGTTGTGCTTTGGCGGGTTGGTGTGGCCTGTTGAACCGAAGGGCCTGTTTCCAAACTGTAAGTAATCTAATCTAAAAAAAAACACGCTGCAGGCAAGGATGTTTTGAGGCATGGTACATTGGTGAAACCGAGCAAAGGGTACAGCAACAGATGAATGGAACTGCACATCAATCACAGACAGTTGTGCCCCTTCCCAGCTGGAGAGCACTTCCGTGGTCCAGGACATTCGACCTCAGACCTTCAGGTGACAATCCTCCAAGGCGGACTTCGACACAGGCAGCAGCTAAATGTGCCTTAGCAGAGGCTGTGAGCAAATTTCGGAACCAATGTTGATGACCTCAACTGCGACCTTGGGTTCATGTCACAGTCCAGGTGATCCCATTGCCCTATCTCCACACAGCGACCCTCCTACACATACACACACGGTCGCATATATACGAATGTGGGGTGAATTTGTACTTGCAGAGTTACATTGCACTTTGGTCAAAAACTGCATGAATCCATGTCAGTCTCTGGTAACTCATTTTATAAAATTAGAATCAGTCTAAACATTACGGAACAGACAACAGCACACTGGGACTGACACCAATTCTTCAAGCACACCTGAGAATGTAACTTTAAAATAAAGAGTTTGGCGCTTTACAAATGAAAGAAGTGAAGTTAACATGGTTATTCTAACAGATGTGAAACTTAGCATAAATGTAGGTATTGTTCAACGTACACTTTCAGTTCCATCACACTGTAAACTTGCGCTTTAAATTCTGTGTCTTTCAACTGTGTATTCCACAACCACCTGATGAATGAGCAGCAGTCCGAAAGCTAGTATTTCCAATTTAACCTGCTGGACTATAACCTCATGTTCTGTGATTTTCAAATTTGCATACCCTAGTCCAAAACCTGCATCTCCAAGTCATTCGATCCAAGGCATTCTGGTCACAGAACCAACCTTTGGTCATTCAACTTATCAAATCCTTGAAAAAAACTGAATGTCTCAGTAAGCATTATTTTTTGTCGTACTGAGTCTGAGCAGGCAAAGGCAACTGATTTCAACGTTTATTTCCATTTGAACTCATCTCCGATATGAAATTCTCCCTGTCTCTGACAGCACTGATATCTTTGCTATTTTGTAATGTCAAGAATTCATGTTCAATTTACGACTTTCAAGCGGAACAACAAATATTTTCCCCTGACTGGAAATCAACGTTGGGAAATAGCAGTGAGACAGCTGAATTTGAACACATTCGCACCAAGGAAGAGATATACAAAGTTTACAAATTTTCTTGGTGACTTTGTTTTTGCCTTATTGGTTCAGTTGAAAATTGACAGTCATTGAGTTTTTAAAAGCATGGCGAGAGGCCCTTCAGCCTATTGCATCATTATCAGTCATCAAACATCTGGCTTGTAAACACAGTTTCCCGCACGTGACTGATCGCCTGGTGTGTTCTAACATTTCAAGTCTTCAATTAAATTGTTATTCAATTTCTTAAGTGCATAAGTGGAACAAAAACACCTCTGTGAACTAACAGTTCTGAGAGTGTAACTCTTTCTCAGATCCGTTTGTCAGTTTTCCTCAAGATGCTGTGGAAAATCTTTCTGTACTCACATCGGAAGTGGTTTACCCTGTTTTTTCTTCAGCTCTCTTCTTTCTATTAAATGGTTTAGATTCCAAATACAGACACACGGTGCAGGTTGCAGAAGTCACGTGTTTGTACTTCCACTGACACTGTCTCGCCGGGAGCTGCAGGCCTTCCCCACGCTGATTCAGACAGCACTGTCCTTCCTGTGACATGCCCCATGGAGAATGGAAGGACAGGTATTAATAACCCGCGCTTTAGATATTAGCGACAGTTTTAAAACACTTGCACTGCCCCAGAGAGGAATTGAGCTCGTATCTCCCACATAACATGCGGCGACACGAACCACTATACTACCGAGGACAACAGTTTCAAAGGAGACCCCTCAGCCCGCTGTGACTCCATTTGTCAAAAACAACTGCTTAACGACTCGAATCGTTTAGCCCATAGCCTTATAGTATTGGCAGAACATATTCACATCTGAATATTTCTTCAGTTTCTCAGGGTTCCTGCCTCCCTGACCCTAACAGACACAGTGTTGCAAATTCCAACACCCGCCGGCCTATAACGCTTTTCCACACATCTACTTAAACCTTTATGTCTTTCTCATTAAATTTCTGCCCCCCTGTGATCGATCTCTCCGTCGATGGGAAACGTTACTTTCAGTCTACCTTATCCACACCCCTCATTATTTTGTACATCTGAACCCTGCCTTCTCCCAATGTCTCTGCACTGTGACAACCAACCCCAGTCTATCCTGTCTCTCTTCATGACCAAATCTCTTCAGCCTAGACACTATCCGAGTGAATCTCTTCTGCAGCTTTCCCAGTGTGATCACATCCCTGGATTTACGTGAACTGCAGACAATTGTCGAGGTAGAGTCAAATGAAACTTTTTTTAACATTCTGCACCAGCATGCAGTGTGCCTCTGCAGCATATATTGCCTAGCGGTCTGGAGTCACATGGAGGCCAGCATGGACAGCTGATTTTTTCCCTCAAGGCCTTTAGTGAAACCGATGGGCTTTTCAGACAACGGGTTTAGCGTATTCTTAATTGGAGGTATTTGTTGCATTTATATTCTAGCACCGGCGTGGTGTGGTGAGAATTGAACCCGTCTCACCAGAATGTGACCTGGCCTTTTGTGTTAACAACCCAGCGATAATACCAGTAGGCTATTGCAGAAAGCAGTCATGGCTGATCTTAATAGAGCCTCTTTTCCCCAATTATTCTCTGTGTCCGTTTATTGAGCCTCACGCTCCAATAAACTCTGGTCCATTTCAGTAAAAGCTGCGAAAGAGAATTGATCTCACAGCCACGATATCCAAACGGATCGAATGATTTGAAGGTGCCAATGAAGAGATTGGGGCATGGTCGCCCAGCAACAGTGAGTTCAACGGCACAGACTGGATGGTTTCAACGTGAAATTGTATGTTAGATTGTGCAATGCCTCAGTCAAATGGGACGAGGGACGGAAAAGAGAGTGAGGGCGAGTGGGAGGGAGGGACATCTTCGAGAACTTTTGGGTTTAAATCCTGAAACTTGAAACGCTGAAATATCAGAGAACGACATTCGATGGAAAACAAATCATCACCTCGGAGAACATTATTCTGTAAAAACGAGTTATTTCTTACCGAGTTTCATCAAAAGTAAAACTTTGTGAGAACTGACCGCTATGATGTGGATTCGATACGAAGTCGCAGCAATAACAACGCAGAAAACGAAATACTAAATGGTTCCAGCACTCCACAGACCACACTTGCAAACTGCAGCCAGTATGGTAGCAGAGGAAATGTCAGGAAGAATACACAATATCAGGACTTAGCGACAGGCATGTGGCAACTCAGAATGGGCTGAATTTTTAACTTTAACGCCTCCAGAGTCTGTGGAGATTCCATGAATGAGAGTTTTGGAGAATGGGATTAATGAAACTCTCCAAACTCATGTGACAGATCAGGACATTGTTGAAACGTATGCTTCAATCGCATCATAGTTTAACATCGGCCACTTCATCACTTTGCCCACACAAGGCAGTTCCAACTGCTTCACGCAATCAGACTTAATTCCAGTTCCAGACCCGATATTAGGGAAACTGGGTGAAGCAGCCACGAAGATCCAATTGGAAGTTGGGATGGAATGACGGGAGAGCGGCGTGTGTTTTTCAAGGTTGGGACTGGTCCTGGTCAAAAGCGGGGCGAAAGGGAATACTTGCCCCCATTTATAATATTATAGCCATAAGCAGTACATGTTGCTGATACAGACAACAGGCGTATCTAAATCGTGTTGAATCTTTAACTTTGGAGTATCAATGTTCGAAATTTCATGTTCCTATTTGGATCAGTGTTCGTGACATTGGCAGTAGCAGCTGCTTATGTTTGCATCAGCTCAGGATCAGCTTATTGCTCCCAGTAAATACTGCAACCTGGAGAAGGTGGTGTTGTGATTATATAATAAACGAGTCATTCTTGGGCATTCAGACACGGAACTGGTAATGTTAACGTTCGACGATTAAAACCTGGAATGGAAGCCTGACCTCAGGAACATTGAACATGCCTTTAATTTTCTGCAATCTTAATCATACATGTCGCTTATACAGGGGATGCTACCATCTTTACCCAATCCTGCCTACTTGTGACTCCAGGTCCAGAACAATTTGGCTGACCCTTAATCCGAGAATGCCGACACTTTGGTAGGCTTGCCATTCGGCCCATTCCAGTCGACACCATCCCTCCGAAACACATCCTATCAGACGTGGCCACACTCCATAACTATTCCGTTCCTCTTCATTTCCCAAGGCTGATCCCAGTACCCCGCACACCTTCAGATTGTGGGAGGAAACTCACACAAGCAAAGAGAGACTGTGCAAACTGCAAATAATCACACAAGACAGGGATCGAATCCATGCCTCTCATGCAGCGAGGCAGCAGCGAATCAGGATGAACAACAAATGCTGTCCTGACCAGCGACATCCACACCCTGTTGGTATATCAGTAAGAATAAAAACATATTCACCACATGGACAACGGGACTTACGTCTGTGTGGACATGATTTGAACCAATCGTTCACCCTGTGTAGATACAAAGACACCGATATCACAGAGAAACCAGCGCAATGCGGGCTTCAATTACCTGCTGCAGTTGAAACTCATTTACTCAGTCAAACTATGGACAGACTGTTAAAAAGTCCCGTGTGTGGGAAAGGCTCAATGAGCAATAAAAACTCCAGAGTAACCAGCAAGATTACATATCCCAGAAAGAGATCAATTAAACTGTCGATGCTGCTGTTAATCCCAACCAGCTTCCAGTTTCATAGCGTCAAAGTCATAGACTCAGGCAGCATGAAAACAGGCCTTTCACTCCTATCAGTTCAACTGTACATAATGCCAAACTAAACGAGTCGCATCTGACGGCTCCTGTAATTGCTGAGTGTTACTAATGCCCTTGTAATATTACTACTGCATTGTTAATATGAATGTCCAGATATAATTCTATGGACAGCAGTTCAAATCCTGGCATGGCAGATGCTGGAATGTTATTTCAATAAATACCAAGAGTTGAAGAGTCTAATGATGATGTTGAATCAGTTGTTGTAGATCTGATTCTCTAATGCCTGATAGGGAAGGAAACTGCCATACTTATCTGGTCTGGCTGGTATGTGACTCCAGATCCATAATATCGTGGTTTATTCTGAACTGCACCTAAAGCATTTACCCGCTCGTCTTGAAGTGCCCCTCCTTGGAGAAAAGACAGTTACAGTTAACTCTATCCGAACTCTCAATAATTTATAAATTTCTATCACGTCACCTTTCAACCTCCAGTGCTCAAGTGAAAATATTCTCAGCCTTTTCCAGCCTTTCGTTATAAGTCGAAACTTCCCAACGATCAATACGCTGGTTTACCACTTCCAAACCTACTCCAGCTGAATAATTTCCTTGCTATAAGTGGGCGACAAGAACTGGACGCAGTATTCCAGAAGAGGCCTCACACAATGTCCTATTCAACAGCAATGTAACGTAGCAGCCCCTACGCTCAAAGGACTGTGCAACCGCGAGGGTGGAGAAATAAACGGGAGGACTGGATCTGGGAAGAATTCAGCTGAGCGTGCAAGAGGTGGATAGAGTTGGGGTTAAAGGTGATAGGTCGGAGAAGAGGTTGAAGAGAATAGGTGGCAAGGAAGATAGACAGGTGGGACAGGTCAGCAGGATGGCGCCACGCTAGAAAGTTGGAACTCGGATAAGGTGGGCGTGGGGAGATAAGGAAACTGGTGAAGACCACGTTGATGCCCTGAGATTGAAAGGTTCCGAACTGGAAGATGAGACATCTGGTGGTGAGGGAATGGCGGTGGAGTAGGCCCAGGAACTGCATGTCCTCGGGAGAGCCGGGGTGGGGGGGGTGGGGCGGGAGTTGTTGATGTTTTTGGTCATGGGGTATTGGGGTGGAATGTTGCGGGTGCCCTGGAAATGTTCTCTGAAGCGCTCTGCGAGAAGGTGTATGTTGGCCCCAATGTAGAGGAGACCGCATTGGAGCAACAGATGCAATACATTACACGTGTGGAGGTGCACATGCACATCTGATGGATGTGGAAGGCTCATTGGAGCCTTGGAAGGATGTGAGGGGGAAGATGTGTGTGCAGGTTTTGCAATTCCTTCGGTGGCAGCGGAAGGTGTCGCGAGTGGAGGGTGGGTCATTGGAGGGCGTGGACTTGACTAGGTAGTCGTGGAGGAAACAGTCTTTGTGAAAAGTGGATAGGGGTGGGGAGGGAAATATATCCCTCGAGGTCGATGTTGCTGACACCCTTTACAAACCCACTGATTCCCACAGCTATCTGGATTTTACCTCCTCCCACCCCACCTCTTGCGCAAATGTGACCCTGTATTCCAAATTCCTCCACCTCAATCGCCTCTGCTCCCAAAGGTTCAGTTCCACCACAAACCACACCAGAGAGCCTTCATGTTTAAAGACCGGAACTTCCCCTCCTATGTGGTTGAAGATGCCCTCCAACGCATCTCATCCATGTCCCGTACATCTACCCACAAACCCCACACCTCCAACCACAATAAGGACAGAACCCCCGGTCCTCACCTTCTATCCCACCAACCTCTGCATAAATTACACCATCCTCTGACAGTTTCGCCACCTCTAAACAGATCCTACCACCAGGGATATGTTCCCCTCCCCACCCCTCTCCACATTCTGCCAAGACCATTCGCTCTGTGACTATCTCGTCAAGTCCACGCCATCCAATGACCAACACTTCCCTCCTGGCACCTTCCCCTGTCACTGCAGGAATTGCAATGCCTGCATTCACATCTACCTCCTCATCTCTGTACAAGGCTCTAATGGAGGCCTCCACATACATCAAAGTTTCTCCTGCACTTCCACACATGTCATTTCTTGTCTCCGTTCCTCCCGGTGCGTTCTCCTCTTAGTTGGAGAGAGGAGATGTGTTCTCACAGGGCACGTCAGAGAATATCTCCAGGATACCCGCAAGAATCAACCCCAGTGCCCCCTGGCCAAACATTTGAACTCTCTGTCCCACTCTCTCGAGGACTTGCAGGTCCTGGGCCTCCTGTATCGCCACTGCCTCACGACCCGATGCCTGGAGGAAGAAAGCATTATCATCCGCCTCGGGTCCCTTTAACCCCATGGCATCAATTTGGACATTCCCCGTTGCCTAATCTCCCCTCCCCCTACCTTACCCCAGTTCCCACTTTCCAGCTCAACACCGTCCGCCTGACTTGTCCCATCTGTGCATCTTCATTCCCACCTATCCAGTCCACCTTCTTCTCTGCCATATCATGTTCACCCCCCACCTGCATTCACCCACAGCACTCTCCGCTACCTTCTCCCCAGCCCCACATTCTTCCCATTTATCTCGCCGTCCCATATGCTCCCAGTCTCATTCCTGATGAAGTGCTTTTGACTGAAACGTTCATTGTTCCTGGTCCTCAGATGCTGCTAGACCTGCTGTGCTTCTCCAACACCAGTCTAATCTTGAGGGGAAACATTTGATTGAGAGGTTTTTCGGTTATTTTCTATTGTTGACCACAGGCTGTGGATGATAGCAGAACATTAGCAACCACCAAGTCAGGGAACAGCTAAAGGACTGAGCACAAGTCTGGTCACGCATAAATCAACATTAAAAAAAAAGTTAGATAAAAGATGGATAGCTGAAGTATGCAACTTTGCCCATCAAGACCGTTTCACCAATGAGTTTATCACTGATTCCTTTCCAAGTCAGAGTGCTATGGGCCTTGGAGGGTAATTTGAAAATGGTGGCGTTTCGTTACATCTTCCAACCTTGTCCTTATAGTCAGTACAGCTGTTGAGCTTTGAAGGTTCTGTCAAAAATACACGAATGACTTACTCTAGTGCATCTTGTAGTTCGTGCACTCTGCTGCAATTGTGCCTTAACAGTGAAGGGAATGAATATTGCAGGTGTTGAAGAGGGTACACTCAAGTGACTGCATTGTCGTGGACGTGTCCAGTTCCTTAAGTGTTATTGAAGTTACACCCATCTCGGCAAATGGAGAGAGTGATGTTCCACGTATTGCAAACGATGTAGGATTCACGGACCAATGAGTTTAATTTATAAACAAAGAATGTCTCAAGAACATGTTGTTGTCTAAGTCTTTATGTAACCTGTTTCTATCCGTTTTTTTTCTCGAAATACTAGTTCTGTGGAAGATTACAAGGGGTAATTTGTTTACAGTAAAGCCATTGAATGTCCGTGGGATATGATTAGATTGTCAGAGTTATCATTACTCTATTTCGTCCTTGTGTGGACCAATCCGATTCCAGTCCCTGTCTGATTTCAAGTTCCAATTCCCGTCTGTGCTTGAAATTTCAACCGTTTCTTCGCATAAATGTCTCCACCTGCCTTAAGAATGTGTAAGGACGCTGCAGGGGACAGCAGAGATTTACAGACATGTTGTCAACACTGGATAAAATGGAGAAAGTGGAATGATTGGTTAGGCTGGGATTATTCTCCTGGAAACAAAGGAGACGGAGGGGAGCTCTATAATCACATAATAACATTTATAAACGTTCAATATTCATGGGATCTTGACAGGGTAGTTACGTGCAGGTGGTTTTTCCTCTGGTATGAGGAGAGTACCGGAGGACATGAACTCAGAATTAGATATTACTCATTTAATTCAGAAATGAGGAGTAATTTCTTTGCTCAGGGGCCAGTGAATCGGTGGAACTCCTTACCGAAACTATTGTTAAGGCTCAGTTGTTGTGTATTTTCAAACTGTGCCAGACAGATATTTAAACAGAAAGACGATAAAGCTTTGTCAAGGCAATGCTGGAGAATGGAGTTGAGGATTATCAGATTACTCATGAGTTCGTTGAATAGTGGAGCAGACTCGATGGGCTGAATGGCCGACTTCCAATCCTACATCATTTCATCTAATGCTTTATTTTATTGATACCTTTAGAATTCTGAGGGGATGGGCTGAAGTGATAGAAAAGGTTTCTCAAACTGTTCAGACAGATCAGGAACTAGGCTCATAAGCTCATGAACAAGAAATGTGCTGTGGCCTGGAGACAACAAATAGCACTGGGCACACCACAGATGGGTATGTGCAGAAGTCATGTTTGCTAAAGAAAATTGGTGGATCTTATATTGTTGCCAACTTGGTGATCACGCTGGATGATGAATCACGGTATGATTTACACACAAAAGGTTGTGAAAGAATGAAAGATTCGTTTCATTGCAAACGTTTCTGTAGTTCCAATTCCAATTGACTGTTTAAAATACTGATCAGAACGCTGTGTGGAGTATTACATTAAAATTCACAATCCCACTGGATAAACTATTGCACCCGATCTCTCCTTATTTGTGTCACTTTCATTCGATGTAAATTCATAGAAAGTCAAGATGGAATGAAAGGAGGAAAGAAACGTTTGCACTCCTTTTCATTATCCCAATTTAACTTTCAACAGAATCAAATTGCTTTATTTCGACCTTGATGTCGTATCGATTTGTCATAAATCTCCGGTGCAATGAAGGGCAAGAGCAAGATTCTCCATCCAGTGTACACTAAAGATGCGAGGAACAAAGGGAAATCACAGTTGCGTTTGATAGAAGTTACATCTGGAGTCGGATTCAAATCCACACATGCGCAATGGAAGAGCAACCCGTCGCCTTAACCCCGTGGCCACTTCAGCCCATTGCAAAGGGGCTCGCATGTCACCCTGTCAAGATCACATATGGTGCACCTAGGCGATAAGAAAATCCCTGAGCGGAATTGAATCCATAGCATTATGTTTTTGCTTTCTGTGGAATAAAAATACCAGCACAATCCAAGAATTTTACCTCGTCCTTGGAGGGAATAACTGGTCCTTGATTCATTCCGTGTCGGTAATGTCTCAGAATGAACCAGAAAACATGAAATTCCCGTCACATTCACACGCACATTTAGTCTTGACACATAATTACTTCAGACAGTTTCTCTCTCACGTGAAGAAATATATATGGAGAGAGAAGTGAAGGTGATGTTTTAGCTCGATGGTCTTTCTCATATGGCTGAACCTGAACTGGGTAAAATTCCCGGAAATGCAGTGTTGTTCGTTTCATTTTAATAATATTGCTTCAACTTTACTCTGTTCATTGCAATGATCTGAAGTAAAATGGATTTATGTGATTGGAACGTTTAATGTTGCATTCAATTTTGATCCGAATTTATTTCAGCTTAAAGAAAATACTGATGAGAAAAACAGAAGGTTAAACTACAAAACAAGATGTCAGTTTTGATGCTCAGTTACGTTGGCAGATTTCATTGGGTATCAAATGAACCCAACATCATGGCGATTGTCCTCCCATCTTTAAGGCATGGGATGAAAGCAGGAAATCGATCTCCAAGAGAGGGGTCACTTCCTATTCATTGTAGAATATCTTTCCTACGCAATATACAAAATCTGCTCAGTTCTATTTATAATGCTTCATGTAGAATATTAATATAAATTTTAAAAAAAACTCTGAGGTTTTTTGCTGAATCTTACTCAGCTGCATACGTTTCCAATATTCCTTTACATCTAAAGTCGTCCAAATTAGACATTGTTTTCTCGCACCTTCCAACCTCAACACCCCATTTTTACACTTTTAACTGGCCACAGGCTGTCTCTCTCCTGGTGAAACTCACTGCTTGTGTGTCTCTAAATATGCCTTTCCAAATGTTTTGGAAACGGATTCTCCGAGTAACAGAAATTCTGATCCCATCATTTCTTTGTCTTACATCGATGGATTTGGAAGCCTGACGTTCAGAAATTTACGAACTTGAATGAGTCAATTTACCACCTATTTACACTCTCCAAACCTCAAATACTCTGGAAAACTTCCATTCCGTTTTGCTTGGTTCAGTGTCAAATTTTCCAAAACACAAATAAATAAAATCCCATCCCTACTAAACGCCTTCAGCATCGTCTCTAATGTCTTAGCACCCCAGTAAACGGTGGCAGTGTCCTCTCTGATAGAATCACATATTCCCTACAAGGCAGAAATTACAGTTCAGCCAATCGAGTCTGTGAGGACACTCTGAAGAGCATCTCAACCAGACCGAGCTCCCGTCTCTATGTCTGCAGGCTTCTGGCTTGTGATTTCAAATAAACCTGCTGGTATAAAACCTGGCATCGTGTGACTGCTGACCTTATCACTCCGTTACCCATGGCTAATTCATTTAACTTAATGAATTCACTCCCTGATCACATCAGCGCAATTTAACACGGCCAATCCACCTCACCTACAGACTTAACAGCAGTGCGTACCACTGAGCAAATGTACCATCACATTGATCACTACCTGTATCATGTGTAATGGCTTTACACACTGGTAACTCAGCCTGGTGAAAGCAAGCTGCGCCCACCAACCCGAATTCAATGCATCCAAACGCGGTTCTGCGCTGTATAACCACATTAGTGTAGTTATAAATGTTTCTGCACTCATATCTGAATGGGTATACTCTGTTTTCGTCCTCAGATTCCTGCTTTAAAAAAGTATATCTGTCAGGAACAACTCTATATAATGGTTTTCATTACAAAACAAACGCAATGTGTAGTTTGCAGAAGTTACGTCTTTGCATTTTCACTGACACTCTCTCCCCAGGAGCTGCAGTCCGTCTCCACGCTTATTCAGACAGCACTGTCCTTGCTGTGACATATCCAATCGAGAATGGAAGGCCAGGCATTAATAACCTTCACTGGGGAACAGAGCGACAGGTTTAAAACATTTACTATGTCCCCAGCGGAGAATTGAACTCTGTGACAGGCGGGACACTAACCACGATACTGTGGAGGACAACAACATCGAAGGAAGCCCTTCAGCCTGTTGTGGCCACACTTGTCCAACACAAATGCTAAACGACCTGAATCAAGTTTTCCGTTATTTAGCCCATAGTCTTTTATGTTTTGGCATCACAAATTCACATCTGAATTCACTGTTCGATTCTCAGTCGTAGGAATGAGAGCGCGATTTTGAGCAAAATTGGAACAGGGAAGTTTACCCCATGACGTAACACCAAATTATGTGGTTACTTTGTTGTTTACCTCATTTGTGTGTTTTGCCTCATTGAGGATTTTGAAGTTATCCGCTCTACACAAAAGTTCCCTGCATTTGCACCATTATACAAAAGATGCAGTACAATAACACCCAACGCTGTTTCAGTCTACTTGAACAGATATTGACCCTTGGAAACAGCACTATGAACTCTCCTCGAGTCTGGAAAATAATTTGCTACATTCCCACTCTTATGGCTCTTTTCATTACATCAGCTTCTGTTCTTCACAGAATCCGATTCAGCAGATCTTGTCACTGAGTCATTACTTTGTATGTGTTCAGATCATGTGAGCAGAATATCACAGTCCATAACCCAGAGGTCAGACCATACTCAGGGAACCGTACTCTGCTCTAGATCATTTCATGAACACCAGAAAGAAATATCTATGATCTTCAAAATTTACTAACCTGTTTTTCAGAAGCAAGATAAACAATTCCAGGTTTCTGCTTTTGTTGTCACACAGACCAAGATTGTAAATGCTGGAACCAGTTGACTCTGTCCGCTCTCCCATATCCATTTTCTCCCCAGGAAGTGTTAAAGATGATGGTCTGAATCAGATTCTTCGAAAAAGAAGAATCTCTTTATCCATTGATTTCTGGTTTATGGGCCCACCAGGCTCCCGCTGGGCCTCTGTGTTAGCGCTGATCACAGTGTTCAGCTTTTTTGTAGCAAGTACCTTCGAGGATGACATCACAGGATATTCTCTGTTACTGTATGAAACTCTACCAATGGAGACAGCTCTAACAATGGAGGCAGCTCAGTCTGCTGGGATGGGATAATTTCTGCAGTGCGTCCTGCGGATCAGATACAGTGCACTTTATCATTCAGATCATATAGAGTGTGAGCGCTCGAAAAGGTCAAGCGAGTTTTCCCCACTGGAGTTCATTGTAGGTGGAACAATACCAGCAGCAGCACCCTAACCCAGGAAAGAACTGTCTCAGAAGTCAATTTGGCAAGTTTACTTTTCAGACTCTGGTCACCATGCTCCACGGGCCCTGCGGCCTGTAGGCAATAAGCACAGTGAAGTTGGTGGTGGATCCCAAAATGAAGCATAATTCCCCATTAATATCTCCAATAAAATGGGGGTGGGGGGCATTGTAAGAAGGCAGACAAAATCCAATACCAAAGCAGGTAATAATCTCCTTGAGTAAAATATTTGCAACAGTTTTCGCAGTAGCGTTGGAAGTGGGGTAAGCTTCAACCCATCAAGAAAAAGAAATCGACAATGACCAAAACATACTTATAGTGCTGACACCTTTGCAACTCAATGACGTCTTTAAACATCTTTTGCAGCTGGCATTAAGTAGTCAGAGGTCGACCCACCCTTGTCAAAGAACATAGAAAGTACAGCACAGAACAGGCCCTTTCACCCACGATGTTGTGCGGAGATTCAATCCTAATGTAAAATATAGTAACAATCAACACACCCCTCAACTCACTGCTATCCATGTGCAAGTCTAGAAGTCGCTTAAATGTCCTCAATAACTCTGCTTCTACCACTACCACTGGTAAAGCATTCCATGCTTTCACAGCTCTCTGTATTTTAAAAAAAAACTACTTCTGACATCTCCTTTATACCTTCCTCCTAATATCTTCAAACTAAGAGTTCTCATACCAGTCAATCTTGCCCTGGGGAAAATTCTCTAGCAAGTTGACTCTATCTATTCCTGTCATTATTTTGTACACCTCTATCAGGTCTCCTCTCTTCCTCCTTCTCTCCAGAGTGATGTCCGAGCCCATTCAGCCTTTTTTTCATTGGGCAAGCCCTCCAGTCCAAGCAGCATCCTGGTAAACCATCTTTGCACACTCTCCCAAGCCTCTGTATCTATCCTATAGTAGGGCGACCAGAACTGGACACAATATTTCAAGTATTGCCTCACCAGGGACGTGTAGAGCTGCAGCTAAACCTCACTGCTCTTAAACTCTATCCCCCTGTTAATGAAAGCCAATATACCATATGCTTTCTTAACAACCTTATCCACTTGTATGGCAACTCTGAGGGATCTATGTACTTGCATATCCAAATTCCTCTGTTCCTCCACATTGCCAAGAATCCTGTCTTTAATCCTCTGTTCAGCATTCGAGTTCCACCTTCCAACATGCATCACTTCGCATTTATCCAGGTTGAACTCAATCTGCCATTTCTCAACAAAGCTCTGCATTCTGTCTATGTCGCGCTGTAGCCTACAGTAGCCCTTTATACTATCGCTGACACCCCCAAACTTTGTGCCATCTGCAAATTTACTAACCCTCCCCTCAACCTCCTCATTCAAGTCATTTATAAAAACTACAAAGAGCAGCGGTCCAAGTACAGAGCCCTGGGAGACCCCACTCAACACTGTCGTCTAGGCAGAATAGTTTCCATCTACAGCCACTCTCTGCCTTCTGTCAGCCAGCCAATTCTGTGTATATCTGTTTAATACCTGGAAACAGAGTGTTGATGGAGGATTGTCTTTTTATGTCTGATTAATGGTCGGTGATAGGGGGGTGGTGAAGGGTTGTGTGTGTGTTGTATCTGCTAAATGACAGGAGACAGACTAGTGCGGTCGAAAGTTGTGTGTGTGTATTTCTGTGTATGTCTGCTCAATGGAAGGATAACAGGGCTGTGGTGGAGGGCTGTCTGTTTGTGTTTTTTTTCTGTGTCTGTCTGTTTAATGCTGGTGTTAGGGTGGTGGTACAGGGATGTGTATGATTTTCTGTAAGTATCTGCTTAATGACAGGAGACAGACGAGTGGCGGTGGAGGGTTGTGTGTCTCTGTTTCTCTGTATATCTGATTAATTGCAGGAAACAGGGTGGCGGTGGAGCGTTCTGTATGTATGTGAGTTTCTGTATATATCTGTTTAAGGGCAGGAGACAGGGTGATGGTAGAGGGATGTGTGTATGTTTTTGTGTATATCTGTTTTAAGGGCTGGAGAGAGTGTGGTGTGGAGGGTTGTGTGTATGTGTTTCTGTGTATATCTGATAATCGGCAGGAAATGGGGTGGTGGTCGAGGGATGTGTGTGCGTGTGTGTTTGTGTGTTTGTCTATATAACTGCTTAAAGGCAGTAGACAGATGGTGGTGGAGAGTATAGTGTCTGTATTCCTGTATCGATGTGCTTACTGGCAGGAGACAATGGTGGTGGTGGAGGGTTGTGTATGCATGTGCGTTTTTGCGTATATCCATTTAAGGTCAGTAAGCAAGGTGTCATAGAACATAGAACATAGATCATTACAGCGCAGTACAGGCCCTTCAGCCCTCACTGTTGCGTTGACCTGTCATACCAATCTGAAGTTCATCTAACCTACACTATTCCATGTACGTCCATATGCTTGTCCAATGACGACTTATATGTACTTAAAGTTAGCTAATCAACTACTGTTGCAGACAAAGCATTCCATACCCTTACTATTCTCTGAGTAAAGAAACTACCTCTGAAATCTGTCCTATATCTGTCACCTCTCAATTTAAAGCTATGCCCCCTCGTGTTCGATGTCACCGTACTGGGAAAAAGGCTCTCCCTGTCCACCCTATCTAACCCTCTGATTATGTTATAAATCTCTATTGAGTCACGTCTCAAACTTCTTCTCTCCAACGAAAATAGCCTCAAGTCCCTCAGACTTTCCTCGGAAGACCTTGTCTCCATACCAGGCAAGATCCTAGTAAACTCTTCTGCACCCTTTCCAAAGCTTTCACATACTTCTTATAATGTGGTGACCAGAACTGTACACAATTCTCCAAGTGCGGCCGCACCAGAGTTTTGTACAGATGTAGCATAACCTCATGATTCCAGAACACGATCCCTCTATTAATGCCTTCTAAACAACACAGTCAACCTGGGTGGCAACTTTCAAGGATCTGTGTACCTGGACACCGATATCTCTTTGCTCATCTACACTACCAAGAATCTTATCATAAGGCCAGTACTTTGAATTCCTGTTCCTCCGATCAAAGTGCATCACCTCACACTTGTCCACATTAAACTCCATTTGCCACCTCTCAGCGCAGCTCTGCATCTTATCTATATCTCTCTGTAACCTACAACATCTTTCGTCACTATCCACAACTCCACCGACCTTAGTGTTGCCTGCAAATTTAGTAAACCACCCTTCTACTCCCTCATCCAGGTCGTTTATAAAAATGATGAACAGCAGTGGACCTAACACCGACCCTTGCGGCACATCACTACTAACTGGACTCCAGGATGAACATTTCCCATAAACCACCACCCTCTGTCTTCTTTCAGCAAGACAATTACTGATCCAAACTGTTATATCTCCCATTCCTCCGCATTTTGAACAATAGCCTCCTGTGGGGAACCTTATCAAATGCGTTGCTGATATCCATATACACCACATCAACCGGTTTACTCTCATCTACCTGTTTGGTCACCTTCTGAAAGAACTAAATACGGTTTGTGAGGCACTACATAACCTTCACAAAACCGTGCTGACTATCCATTATCAAATTATTATTTTCTAGATGATTGTAAATCCTATCTCTTATAACCTTTTCCAACACTTTACCAACAACTGAAGTAAGGCTCACTGGTCTATAATTACCAGGGTTGTCGCTACTCCCCTGCTTGATTAGGGGAACCACATTTGCTATCCTCCAGTCTTCTGGCACTATTCCTGTAGACAATGACGATTTAAAGATCAATGCCAAAGGCTCAGCAACCTCCTCCCTGGCTTCCCAGAGGATCCCAGGCTTATCTATTTTCACACTCTGCAGGATTTCTAATACCTCTTCCCTGTGAACCTCAATCCAACCTAGTCTAGTTGCCTGTATCTCAGTATTCTCCTCGACAACATTGTCCTTTTCTAGAGTGAATACTGTCGAAAAATATTCATTTAGTGCTTCCTCTAACTCCTCCGACTCCTCACACAACTTCCCGTTAATATCCTTGATTGTCCCTAATCTTACTCATGTCATTCTTTTATTCTTTAAATACCTATAGAAAGCCTTATGGTTTTCCCTGATCCTATCAGCCAACAACTTCTCATGTCTCCTCCTGGCTCTCTCTTTAGGTCTTTCCTGGCTACCTTGTAACCCTCAATTGCCCTAGCTGAGCCTTCACATCTCATCCTAACATAAGCCTTCCTCTTCCTCTTAACCAGAGATTCCACTTCCTTTGTAAACCACAGCTCCCGCGCTCTACAGCTTCCTCCCTGCCTGCCAGGTACATATTTATCTAGGACACTCAGGAGCTTTTCCTTGAATAAGCTTCACATTTCTACTGTGCCCATTCCCTGAAGGTTCCTTCCCCATCCTATACTTCCTAAATTTTGCCTAATCGCATCGTAACTGCCGCTCCCTCATCTGTAAATTTCGTGGAAGGTTGTGTGTGTATATATCTCCATGTATAACTGTTTGATGACAGGAGACAGGGTGGTCAAGGAAATTTGAGTGACTGTGTGTGTGTGTGTGTGTGTGTACGTGAGTTTCTGCATATATCATTTTCATGGCAGGAGACAGGGTGGGGGTAGAGCGTAGGTTGTCTGTGGTTCTGTGTCTATGTGCTTACTGGTAGGAGACAGGGTGGTTGTGGGGTGTGTGTGTGCGTTTCTGTGTATATCTGTTTAATGTCAGGAGACAGAGTGTTGGTGGGGTGGGGGATGATTGTCCGTGTGTGTTTTATTTCCTGTGTATGTATGTATAATGGTAGGTGTTAGGTGGTGGTGCAGGGTTGTGTGTGTTTTTCTGTATATATCTGCTTAATTACAGGAGACAGACTGGTGGTGGTGGAAGGTTGTGTATGTGTTTCTGTGTAAAATCGATTAATTGCAGGAAACATTGTGGTGGTGCAGGGTTGTGCGTGTGTTTCCGTGTGCATCTATTTAATGGCAGGAGGCAGGGTGGTCGTGGAGGTTTGTGTGTGTGCGTGTTTCTGTTTATATCTGATTAACGGCAGGAAACAGGGTGGTGGTGCAGGGTTGTGCGTTGGTTTCGGTGTCTACCTGTTTAATGTCAGGAGGCATGGTAGTCATATTGGGTTGTGTGCGTGCGTGTTAAAGTGTATATCTATTTAAGGGCTAGGGACAGGGTGGTGGTGGAGGGTGCTGTGTGTGTGTTTCTGTGTATAACTGCTTAATGGCAGGTGGCATGTTGGTGGTGGAGGGTTGTGTGTGTGTGTTTCTGCGTATATGTGCTTAATGGCAGGAGACATGATGGTGTGTGTGTGTTTCTCTGTATACCTGTTCAATAGCAGGAGACAGGATGGATATGGAAGGTTGTGTGTGTTTCTGCGTATCTCTAATCAATGTCAGGAGACACGGTAGTGTTAGAGGGTAGAGTGTCTGTGTTTCTGTGTCTGTGTGCTTAGTGACAGGTGACAGGGTGGTGTTGGAGGGTTGTGTATGTTTCTGTGTCTATCTGTTTAAGGTCAGTAGACAGGGTGTTTGTAGAAGGTTGTGTGTGTGTTTCTGTGTTTATCTGTTTAATGGCAGGTCTCATGGCATTAGTTTACACATGGGAAAGGAAACCTCCTGCTGATTACCATATACCAGCCTCTTTTAACTGATGAATCAGTACTCCTCCATGCTGATCAACACTTGGAGGAAGCACTGAGGGCAGCACGGACGCAAGATGTACTCTGGGTGGAGGATTTCAATGTCTACCTCCAAAAGTATCTCAGCTACAGCATTATGATCGAGCTGGCCGGGTCCTAAAGGATATAACTGCTTGGCTGGTTCTGCGGCAGATGGTGAAAGATTCAACAAGAGGAAAATACATACTGACCACAGCCTTACTAATCTGTCAGTTGCAGAAGTATCTGTCCTTGACAGTATCGGTAAGTGGTGCCATCGCATAGTCATTGTGGAGACAAAGTCACACTTGCACATTGAGAATATCCTCCACCATTTTGGGTGGTACTATCACGGTGCTAAATAGGACAGACTTTGAACAGACCTCGCAGCTCAAGTCTGGGTGTCCATAAGGTGCTGTTGTTCATCTATAGGAGCAGAATTGTACACCCACACAACCTCATGGCCTGTCGTATCCCCCTCACAACAATTACTATTAATCCAGAGGATCGACCTTGGTTCAATGGAGTATGCAGGATGGCAGGAGCAGCACCAGGCATACCTGATAATGCGATGTCAGCCTGTTGAAGCCACCAAACAGGGCTACTTGTGCGCCAAATAGCATAAGCAGTAAGTGATAGCCAGAGCTAAGTTATCCCACAAGCAAAGGATCAGATCTAAGCTCTGCAGTCCTTCCACATCTAGTTGAAAAACGTTGGGGACAATTAAACAATTCACTGGAGGAAGAGATTCCACAAATAACCCCTTCCTCCATGAAGGAGGAGCCCAGCACTTCAGTGTATAAGATAAGGCTGATTCATTCGCAACAATCTTCAGTCAGAAATGCTGAGTGGATGATCCATCTCAGCCTCCTCCAGTGGTCTGCAGCGATTCAGTTACCAGTCATCAACCAATTTGATTCAGTCCACGCGATATCCAGAAACGGTTGGAGATACTGAATACTCCAAAGTGTCAATACTCGATCAACATTCTGACAATAGTACTGAAAACTTGTGCTCCATAACTTGCCACTCCCCGAGACAAACTGTTTCAGTACAGTTACAACAATGACATTTCCCCAGTTATGTGGAAAATTACCTCAAGTATCTCCTGTACATAAAAAGCAGAACAAATCCAATCCAGCCAATTACCACCCCATCAGTCTACTCTCGATCACCAGTAAAGTGATGGAAGGTCTCAGTGTTTTATAGCAGCACCTGCTCTGCAATACCCTGGTCAATAACGCTCAGTTTGGGCTCCAACAGGGACACGCAGCTCCTGACCTCATTACCGTGGTTCAAACATGGATAAAAGAGCTGAATTCCAGAGATGGTGTGAGAGCGATAGCCCTTTAAATCAAGGCTGCCTTCGACCAAGTGAGGTATCAAGGGGTTTTAGCAACGCTGGAATCAATGGGTATCAGAGGCAAACTCCCTACTGATTAGAATCATACCTGACACCTAGGAAGATGGTCATGGTTGATGAAGGTCGGTCAACTCAGCTCCAAGTCTGTAGGAGTTCCTCGAGCAGTGGCCGAAAACGTCTTCAGGGCTACTTCATCAATGACCTTCCCTCCATTTTAAAGTCAGAAGTGGGGATGTTTGCCAATGATTGTACAATATTCTGCAAGATTTGTGGCTCCTCAGACACTGAAGCAGTCCATGTTCAAATGCGACAAGATCTGAACAGTATCCAGGCTGACAACTGGCAAGTAATATTCAGGCCACACAAAAGCCAGACCGTGACCATCACCAATAAAATACAAAAGAACCTGCCCCTTGGCATTCAATGGTGTTACTATCACTGAATCCCCCAATATCAAAGTCCAGGTGGGTAATCATTGTTCAGAAACTCACTGGTCTCACCACATGAACACAGTAACTATAAGAGCATGTCCAGAGCTAGGAATACTGCAGCGAGTAACTCACATCCTGACTTCCAAAGGTCTGTCCATCATCTACGATGCATAAGTCAGAAGTATGATAGAAGACAACACTGAAGAAGCTTTACACCATCCAGGACAAAGCAGCCAGTCTGACTGTCCCTTCATCCACAATGCTCCACCACCAACGCTCAGCAGCAGCAGCAGTGTTTTACTATCTACAAGCTGCAAAGAAATGCTTCACCAAAGATCCTCAGAGACCATCTTCCAAACTCACGACCACGTCTATCTTGAAGGACAAGGGCTGCAGATGTATGGAAATACCATCATCTTTAGGTTCCCCTCCAAGCTATTCCCCATCCTGACTTGAAAATATATTACCCCTCTTTCACAGTCGCTGGGTCAGAATCCTGGAATTCTCTCCTTAATGGCATTGGAGGTCACCCGCATCAGGTGTACTGCAGTGTTCAACAAGGCAGCCTTCTCAAAGCCAACTAGGGACAGGCAATAAGTGCTGGCCCAGCTAGTGACACGCAGATTCACGAAATAAATAAATAGAAATTAACAGAGGAAGTTTGCTGAGGTGTCACAGGGATCAGTGTTTGGGGCCCAGCTGCTCACAATGCCCTTTAAACATTTGGTTGCTGGAATCATGTACAATACCTCCCAGCCTGCTGACAGCACTAACGGATGTGGGGTTGTGAGTGGGTAGGAGGTTGTAAAAAAGCACCGGGAAGATGAAGAGAAGTGGAGTGAATGGGTAAATACGTGACAGAGGGAGAACAATTTGGATAGAGGTGACGGTGTGCCCATTGGTGGAAAAGATACATTGGCAGCCTACCATTTGAAAGGGATTGGATGAAACATATTGATTTACAAAGGGACGTATGATCCTTTCTGTTGTTTCCTTCTGCATAAACATCTGAGCTTCCTGCAGGGCAGTGAATTCTGTAACCAGAAGTCAATACGAGGAATGCCATCACCAAGCTGACCAGTGTATATAGAACCAGCAAGTGGGGAGCTGTAACACTGAAAAGGATCTGGATCTCCTTGTATACCAGTCACTGAAAGCAATATTGCCGGAGAGAAAGCCGTTAAGAAGATAAATGGTGTGTTGACCTTCATTTCAGGGGGATGTGAGTCCAGGAGAAAGGGTGTCTGACTGTAGCTGTACAGGGCCTTGGTGAGACACCATCTTGAACATTGTACAGTATTGTGGGCAGTTTTGGTCTCCGTACCTAATAAAGGACAAACCTGACATTGAGAGAGAGCAGTGAAGTGTGACCAGACTGATCTCTGGGATGACACGCTTGTTGTGGGAGCAGAGTTTGGGGTGACTGGGCCAGTATTCCATGGGGTTTAGGAAAATGAGTGGAGATATCAGTAAAATATACAAAACTCTGACAGGGTGAGATAGATTGAAAGCAGGAACGACAATTCCCCAGGCTGGGACATCTAAAACAAGGAACCACAGTATTAGGTACAGACAGACCATTCTGCATTGAGATGAGCATAAATGTCTGCACTCACAGACTGGTGAACATGGAGAATTCTCTCGCACCTTGAAACGAAGACACTGATTATAGATAAGGATTTACAGACAGTAAAGGGATGGCGGGAGAGCAGGAGTACGGAGTGGAAATGAAGGGCCAACCATCTCTACGTTGAATTGGGTAGCAAACCCGATGGACCAAAAGTACTACTGCACTTTCTGTTTTATAGTTTCCCAAGGTTACTCACATTTACAGATATGTACATCGTGTGGGGTAAGTGCATTGAGGAGATTTTTTTCCATGAACTAGAATGGGAGAGGCTCAATGTGTTGTATACAACATAGAACATAGAACAATACAGCACAGAACAGGCCCTTCAGCCCACGATGTTGTGCCGACCATTGATCCTCATGCATGCACCCTCAAATTTCTGTGACCATATGCATGTCCATTAGTCTCTTAAATTCCCAATGACCTTGATTCCACAACTGCTGCTGGCAACGGATTCCATGATCTCACAAATCTCTGTGTAAAGAACCCGCCTTTGACATCCCCTCTATACTTTCCTCCAACCAGCTTAAAACTATGACCCCTCGTGTTAGTCATTTCTGCCCTGGGAAATAGTCTCTGGCTATCGACTCTATCTATGCCTCTCATTATCGTGTTTACATCATTCCCGATGTTTCTGTGCAGTCTGTGGGAAAGGTCTGTAAATGTTGTCACAAGCTCTCAGATGTTAGGAAGGAGGTCTCTGCAGGGTCGACAGGACTGTGTTCCCATTCCTTTTTTGGACACTGTTGCTGAGGCCGGGTGTTCTGTCCGGTTTCATCCTTTCAGACCTCGGAGTAGTTCGATACAAATGAGTGCCCTTGCTTGGGGTTCAGAGACCAATGAAATGTTTATCACATGTCAGGGCCTTTGGAGTCACTTTTAGGCCAGCCCAGGAAATCACGGGAGATTCACTTCATAAAAGTACATTGGAGAAGGAAATTCTGTTTACAATCGATATTGGCTTCAAGGTCACTGTTACTGACACCAGATTTGAGGTCTCGATATTTTATTAAATTTTTTTTCCACCCACTGCCAGAGCATTAGCCTGGTCTAGATTAGTAATCCAGTAACATTTCCACAACAGCACCATCTCTACATGGGGACCTATCAAAAACCACACTGAGCAGGTTATTTCTGTGCTCCTTGACAGCTCTGTCAAAAAGAACTCCCACCAATTTGATGGTCGTGATGGGACTGAGGGGGTGATAATTTGTCAGATTGTAATTATTCCCCTCTTAGGGGACGGTACATAGCTGAGTAATTTTCCACATTGCCTGGGAGATGTCGGAGTTGGAGCTGGAATGAAACAGCTTCCCCAGGGACACGGCTTGTTGTGCAGTAAAAGTCTTCAGTTCTATTGCAGGAATGGTGTCAGGGCGCTTTCCTTTGTCGTATCTACTGTGATCAGCTGTTTCTTCTTCTCACATGCAGCAAATCAAATTAGTTGATAACTGGCATTTGTGATTGTGTGGGCATCATGATGAGGGTGAGGTGTATCATCGACTCAACACTTCTGGCAGAGGATAGTGCAGATAAAACATCCTTCACTTTTACACTGATGTGGAGGTCTGTTTCATTATTTAGGATGGGGATGTTTGTGGAGCCCTCTCCTCCACTCATTTGTTTAATCGTCCATCACCATTTATAACTGAACGTGACAGGACTGCAGGGCTTCGTTCAGATCTGTTGGTCAAGTCTGGTAGCTTTAATGGGTTCGCATCAGGTTCCGGTTCATGTGATTCTGACTCTGACATGTTCACCCACACTCGTCACTGAGACATAGATGGTGTTGATGGCAATGACAGACTGAGGTGTTATTCTGGCAAAAAGTTACAGGTTGTGGTTGAATGCAGATTTGCTTCTCCTGCTGCTGTGGTCTACAGCACTACATGAATATTCAGTTTCGAGCTGCAATATCTGCAATGCAATTCTGCTGCCTGTTCCCCAATTCTCACTGAGACCCATTCACCCATCAGCCCTGCACTCAGTGACCTAATCTGGTTTCTGATGTGGAAATACTTCAATTGTCAAACCTCGTTCTGCTGAGGGTATGTCTCCCCGGGTCTTGCTTCCAATCTGACACATTCCGCAAAAGCATTTAACTGATCTTAATTCAAATGTTTAATTCACCTGCATCTTTTTCCTTGAGTAATGCCATCTTCTGAGATGGAAGTGTTGCCCTCTGTTTCTCACCCTGACCATGATTAAGAGCTCTGTAGTGTCAGTGATGCCAGCCTTATGTAGTTTCAAAGCCAATGAATTCTCTAGTTTCCCAACCATCTTCACCAGATTGTCTGTTTTCGCTATTTATTTGATGCCGTATCACTCATATTGCCTTGTCCTCCCATGAGTATGTTTCATCTGCTTGCGATTGAATTTCTGGTATTATCTTCCGAATTATCCCCAGAAACTCCTCCCATTGCTGCTATATGGTCTTTCCTCCTCGACTGCCCTTCCAATTAACCCTGGTCAGCTCCTCCCTTATGTCTTTGTAGTTACATTGCTCAATTATAATCACATTACATCGAGAAGAGAGCAATAGATATAAACCGAAAGAAGGAGTTTTGAGAGATGGGACACAAAGAATAATTGGTGGGTTTCTTAACTAGACGCAAAGGGAGAACAAGAGAAAGGATATAGATATGGAGATGTGGAAAATGAGAAAATTACATTATCGAAAGGAGTAGATGTACTTCCATCAATGATTTGGCAATTCCTGTGTGCTATGGTCCTTTGTACAGTGCACGTACAACAAAGCAATATGTTCGAATGCTGGGTCTGATGCCAGAATTTTTCTCTCCAATAATATGACAGACAATAATTTCGGAAAGAACCCAACAGGTCAACATATGTACTTCCTGGTAGAAAGTGGATTAACTGAAATAATTTGGGACACCAGAAGCAAGAAATTATAACACACATCCTGATAAGAATGAGAGATTAGAGTTGGGAATCCAGAAAATGGGGAACATTGAGAGAAGGGGAACCTGTCACTTCAGATGAGGATCAAATAATGTTTTAATGCTTTATAAATTTGATACATCATGTGCATCATTCTTCGTTAACTTTGTCTCCGTTGTTCATAGAGAATGTGTTGTTCACATATGAACAATCTTCTTTATCTGGACACACACTGATTAAACAGTATATTTAAAATCATTTTCCTCCATTTAAAACTGTCCTGTTGTGCTATCAGGATATATGAACACCAACTGACCACCAAAAGACATGACCCATTATTACTGGTTTCCATACATACAGACAAAGAAGGACACCATTTTGATTGTGACAGCACACACATCCTAGGATAAAGCCACACATGAAAGTTCTTAGTGGCATGACAGTCTATCCAGAAGTACATCAATAAACCCTTCAATTTAGAGCCGATCTACCTTCCCTTGAAAAAAAGAACTGGAAATGATTTCACGCGCCTTAAGAAACCAAGACCTATAAATCGAGAGGCGAGACATACCACCAGTATGTAACCATAGACTCTCACTGAGGATGTTCCCTAGTCATGGTGATAAAACATCTGAAAACAAACCATCAAGCTCAGCGAGTTAACTTATATACTTATAAATTGTTTTATTCTATAAATAGTGGAATTTGGGACTACCGTGTCACTCATGTTTTAACAGGTTGCGAGGTGAGGTGAGCTTTTCTGGGTGCGTGGTTTTAATTAACAGGGGAGTTAGATAGCGACATCATAACAGTTTAAGGGCTTGTTGTATTGGGATTTAGACAGATTTGAACAGATTTGGGGTACAAAAGGTCCCAGCAGATTCCATCACTTGGCAGTTAGTGATCTAGATCTTCAAATTAAACAGGTGAGAAAATTCATGTAATTTTGTTTCCTTGTGGTTGGTTAAATTTTAAAAAATGGCTTTTAACATTACTAAAGAGGTTCTGAGGTTTGAAGATGATTCCCAAATTTGCCAAGAAAGTGTAGAAAGACAAAGGAAGGGCATACTTTTTGAATTAACATGTAGATTAGAATTGGGTTTTACCAGGGACAAAAGGAAAGCTGTCACCATAATGGAGTTGGTCAAGCACTTTGGTGTATCAGAGAAGCAGGAAACTGCAGTCGAGTTGAAAAAACTTAAATTGCAAATATAGCAACTGGCGTTAGAAGATAAAGAGAACGACAGAAAGAGAGAGAGAGAGAGAAGATAGAGAAAGAGAGGAAAAAGGAAGAGAGGGAGTATTTGAAATTCAGAAGTTTGGAATTAGATAAGAAAGTTAAATTAGCCCGATGAAGATGAAGGGAGAACTTAGGGAGGTATGCAACTATGTTTATACATTGCCATATTTTGGTGAGAAAAATGCCAAAATCTATTTTATTTCATTTGCAAACTTGACTCTGCACATGGCGTGTCCAGTGAACTTGTGGGTAACGCTAGTTCAGAATAAGATGGTTGGCACAGTTTGAGAGGTATGTGCAGTGCTGTCACATGAGGGAGCAAGAGATTATGCAGATGTCAAACAGGCTATTTTGAGTGCTTATGAATTGGTACTAGAAGAATGTAGACAGCGGCTCAGAAATATAGCGACGGAACACAGGTTCGACTTATATTGAGTTTGAAGGAATTAAGCACAGTCATTTTGATAAATGGGTGCTGGCCTTAAAAATAGATAAGACCCATGAGGCCCGATGGGAGATTATTCTGCTGGGCGAGTTTAAAGACTGACTTCCAGAGATGGTAAAAATTCACATGAGTGAACAGGAAGTTCAAGAAGTGAGAAGCGCGGCAGAAATGGCAGGTAAATATGCATTGGTGCATGAAATGAAATTTAACTTCTGGGAGGATTTTCATTCAGTGAGGGATAGAAATTGGGAGAAGGGGAGATCCTACACTACAAAACATAGAGAAAAGCACACTGGCAATAGTTTACCACAGCTGAAAAAAGAAGCCCAAGGGGGTTGAAAGGAAGTGAAAGGCCTCAGGTGTTCTTACTGGAACACATAATATTACAGTGCTGGTGGTTCAAGAAGGGCACAGGGAAAAGGTGTTTTCACAGCAGTAAGGTGGAACACACAGTGCTGGGCATTGTAGGAAGAAACTTCGGAAAAGGATGTGGGAAAAGAGGTTAAGCCAGTGGTATTAGTGAACCTGGTAAAGGAGACCCCGAGGAGCTGCAGGAGAGTGCACAGCCTAGGCAGGGGCTGGGTATGGAGGCAGTGCCTGATCTCTATTAAGAATTCTCCTCTGTAGATAAGCCTTACCAAGAAAAAATGGGGTGTGGGGGGGAGGACAAGAAGTTATAATTTTGCAAGTTACGGGACCTGTTCAGCATCTAATAGTTGAGTAGTGAGGTGCCAGAAAAGCACAACAAATCAGACAGCATCCGAAGAGCAGGACAATCGACATATCAGGCATAAACCCATCGTCAGGAATGTGGTTGGTGGACAAGGGGGCTGAAAGATAAATAGGAGGGTAGGAGCTGGGCTGGCTGGAGGGTCACTGGGAGGCCGATAGGAAAATGTAGGTGGGAATGACAGTGATATGTCGGACGGGAAGGTGGAGTGGATAGGTGGGAAGGAAGATGGACACTTAGAACAGTTCAAGAGACAGAGCTAAGTTGAACGGGAGGATCTGGGATGAGGTTGTGGGAGGGGCGATTTGGAAATTGGTGAAGTCAATGTTGATGCTGTATAATTTGAGGGGTCCAGCTGTCCTACCACCTATCCACTACACCCTCCTCTCTGACCTATCACCATCAGACCCCATCTGCATCTACCTATCGCCTTCCAACCTACCTTCCACCCAGCTCCACACCAACACTCCTATTTAATTCTCAGTCCCTTCCCCCTCCCTTACTTCCCACTTTCCCGATGAAGGACTTAACCTGAAACGTCAACTCTCCTGCTCCTCGGATGCTGCCGACCTGCTGTGCTTTTCCAGCCCCACAGTTTTCAACTCTGATCTCCAGCATCTGCAGGCCTCACTTTCCCACGGCCTCTAATAGTAAGAGATGGAAACATTTTCACTCCTTCTGACATTTCACTCAAGAGCGTGATAATTTGTGAAATGGGGACAGAAACTAAGCATTCCCTTGTGTAACATTTGGTTGGAGTGCCAAATCAAGATTGGGGAAGTAACAGTGAGATTGAATGATAGACTGTCAGTTCCAGGAATACAGTTTGTTCTTGGGAATGATTTAGCAGTATCCAAGGTTTGGGAGGCACTCCTTGTTGTGGAGAAGACAAAGTAAGTCAAGGGAACTGAGGAATTACGAGAAAAATACTAGGGACTTTTCCAGACTATGTAGTAACAAGATCCCCCTGTCATAAGTTACAACAGTAAGGAAAACCGAAACAAAAAAGCAAAGGACTTGATGCACTGAAGACTCAGGCTAAAGCATTTCTGGTGGCTGGAATGCACAAGGACTTGGTTAATTATTGTTGTACATGTCATACATGCCAAATGGTATGTAGGTCAAAGGCAGTAATAAAACCAGCACCTTTGTTGCCAATTCCTGTATTCAAAGAACCTTTCGCATGGGTTCTGATTAATTGCAGAGCTCTCCTTTCTAAAATAAAAGTGGAAACCAATATTTGCTGATTATAATGGATGTGTCTACCCGATATCCAGGGATAGTTCCATTACGGAGTGTTAAGGCAAAAAGGGAGGTGGAGGAGTTGGTAGCTTTCTTTACTCGCTGTGGGCTTCGCAGTGTGATTCAATCAGACCAATGGTCTCACTTTACCGCTCAGCTGTTTAAGGACGTCGTGGATAGCTTTGGCAGACAGCAGTTTAAATCAAGTGCATCGCATCCCAAATCCCTGGGAGCATTGGAAATTTGGCATCAGATGCTGAAGCCAATATTAACAGCGTACTGTCAGAATTACCCGAATGATTGGAATAAAGGTGTCTCATTATATTGTTTGCCATTAGAGATGCCCCAAATAAATCTACTCACTTTACATCCTTTGAGTTGATATTCGTACATGAAGTGAGAGGTCATTTGAAATTAATTAAATATACATTGACAGGACCGAAGTCAGAGATCTCACACTTGGATTATGTATCTGAGGTGAGGGAGAAATTAGATGGAGTAGATGAGTTAGCTAAACAGCACCTGAAGAGTGAAGCAGGTGGCAGATAAAAACTTTGAAACTTTGAAGATTTCCCGTGGGGATGACCTATTAGTGTTGCCACCAGTGGTAGGAAATCCCTAAAAAGCCAGGTTTAGTGGCCCCTTTCAAATAAAAATAATGATGAGTCAGTTCAACTATCTGGTAAAGATACCGGATATGACAAAAAATGTGACAGAATGAATAATGCTTCACACCCATTGAATCCTCAGGAATAGAGTTGTGACCAGATGAACAAATTGTGCAGTTTATCTGTATTATGTAGTGATCTTTGGCAAGTGATTGAAAGCTCACATGTTACAGTTGGCAGAGCATTTTGAACGATTACAAGAAGCAAACTTGGTAATAAACTTCAAGAAAACAGAATTCGCGAAGGCAGGGGTGACATATTTAGGACATTACATTGGCCATGGAAGGTTGACCCCATGGAACACAAAGACGAAGGGCTTTGAGTAATTTCCACGACCATCCTCGAAGAAAGAGGTGATTCAATTTTTGGAACTCTGTGGATTTTAACAAAAGTTTGTTCCAAACTCCAGCAGAGTATTGGCACCACTGTTGGATTTATTAAAGAAGGAAACAGAATTGTAGTGGACAGAACAATGCCAGGAGGCATTTGAGAATTTAAAAACAGGATGAATCACGACACCAGTTATAGCTGCTCCAAATATTTTGAAAACCTTTGAAAACTGTATTTATTACTAGGGATATAGGGCTCGAAGATGTATCTATACAGAAAGATGATGATGGAATTGAATGGCCCATTGGCTACTTATCAAAGAACCTCAATACCCACCAGAAAAAAAAATCCATTATTGAAAAAGAATGATTATGTTTCGCACTGGATTGACAATATTTTAATGTTTAGAGACAAACAAATTGTCAGAGATGATTGTGAATAACGACAAACCTCTCGCATTTGTAAAAAATATTTAAAGGCCCAAATATGAGAGTATTTCATTTGAGTCTTATCTTACCGACTTTAAACTTACAAAATGTACAAGCTGTGGGTCCTAAAATGTAATAGCAGATGTGTTATCGTAGATTTAAAGGAAAATGTTAAATAAGGTTTGATTTATTGCAGTGTTATATATGTGTGCAAAATTAATATGTATGGTTTAGCTGAGGTTAATACTTTTGTAATCCATAATAATGGGAATAAAAATTAGAGGAAAAGAAATGAAGCCACCTTTTCATTCTGCTGGTTCGTGTTTTTTTCTAAAGGGGGGAGGTGTTATGAAGCCGAAAGCATATCCGGTAACTTTAAGACAGAACGGATTTTGCTGAATAGAAAGTACAGGCACAGATATCAGCTAAAGGTCAGCCTGTTCCACATGTCACCATTAGCTGAGAAATGGATACCTGAGTTTTGGTTGCAGTTCTGACAACAATTCAAATACAACGAAAGAGTTTAAATAAGCCAACGGTATTTGAATATTATTGTTTGGACACCTGGAAAGCAATCAAATTATGAGAATTATTGTATCATGGGAATTATATAAACCCAGCATTTTGAAATTAGAGGGAGAGCCACTGCCACCCAACAGCAGAGTAACTGCTGTAGAGCAGGAGTGCTAACTGGCCATTTCTAACACTCTCTATCAAAGATACATGTTCATGTCAAAGCTACTTACAATAAAAAAAATGACCCAGGGAGATCAGCAGCTGGAAGAGTGAACACAGCAGGGAAGACGGATTCCGTGTCGTCTTGCGATTGTAATGCATAATATGTGGGTTGTTGGATTAGCATATTCTTACAGAGTTGGAGTCAGATCGTAAGTAGCTAAGAAAAGAGGGGCTTGCATCTGTAAATAGTTGTTGTTTAGTGTTCATTATTAAAGTTAAGAAACTAACTTGTTATTTTTTATTTAAATGGTGGAATGTGTCGCTCATATTGTAACAGATTACGAGATGAGGCGAGCTTTTCTGGGTGTTTGATTTAATTAATAGATGGGTTCGACTCCACCTTGTAAATGTCCATCCACGCTAACCCCCATTTCCCTGCAGTTGGCCCATATCCTTCCAGTCCGTTCCTATCCACATATTTATTCAAATGCTTTTGAAATGTTGTTAATGTACCCCCCCCCACCCCCCGCCTCAACCACATCTGCTGGCAGCTCATCCACAGCCCCTCAGGTTCCCTTTTATTCCTTCCCCTTTAACCTTAAACTGATCTCATCTAATCGTCAATTCTCTACACCTTGGAAAAAGACTGAGAGCATTAGCCCTATCCATACCCCTTGTGATCTTATACAGCTCGAAAAGGACTCCCTCAGTCTCCTATACGCTAAAGAAAAGATCCTAGCTTGTCCAACCTCTCCCTATAACTCAGACCATTCAGTCCTGGCAATGCCCTTGTAAATTTCTTCTGCACTGTTTCTAATTTAATAACATCCTCCCTATAACAAGGGGACAAAACTAAACACAATACACTAAGTGTGGCCTTAGCAAAGTCCTGTGTAACTGCAACATAAATTCCCAACTTCTATACTTAATATCCTGCCTGATGAAGGCCAATGTGACAAAAGCCTTCTTCACTGCCCTGTCCACCTGTGACTCCACTCTTAGAGAACCGTGCACCTGAACACCAAGGTCTCTCTGGCCATTGCACCCCTTAAGACGCTTCCATTCACTATGAAACTCCTACCTTGATTTGAGTTTCCAAAATGCAAGACCTCACACTTCTATATTAAATTCCATTTGCCATTTCTCGGCCGACCTCCCCACCTGATTAAGGACCTGCTGCAATTTCTGATTAACTTCCTCACTGATCATGCTCCCACTTACTTTAGTGTCATCTGCAAACTCACTAATCATACTTTGTACATTCTCAAACAAATCATAGATAACAAACAGCAATGGACCCAGCCTCCAGTCTGATAAGCATTCTTCCACTAAAGCCTCTGTTTCCTACCATCAAGCCAACTATGTATTCAATTGGCCAGTCTCTCCAGCATTCCAGGTGATGTAACCTTCCTGAGCAGCCTGCCATGTGGAACCTTATCAAAGGCCTTACTGAAATGCAAAGAGACTACATCTACCACTCTGTTCTCATCAACCTTCCTGGTCACTTCATCAAAGATCTCTAACAAATTTGGGAAGCATGATCGCCCACTCAGAAGTCTATGCGGATTACTCTGCATCAAACACTGTGTAAGTAATGGGTGCAGTCAATGGTATGCTGTCCTTCATTGTATGACGATTCGAGTACATAAGTAAAGCCATCTTCCTGCAGTTGTAGAGCCTTGCTGAAAGAGTTGATCTCCTTTGCAAGGAATGATCTCCATACCACAGACACAGATGATGTTAACATGAGGATAGAGAGAAGAAGCTGAGTGTTGAATCTGTAGAGCTATGAGAGATGAAGAAATGGTGATGCTGAAACAAGAGGAGCGGCAGCGATCACTTATTTCCAAAAGTGACATTGATAGTGTGAGAAATTCCATACTTTACACAGGATGAGTTGGTTTGATTTATTGCCACGTGTACCTCAGTACAGGGAAACACAATATTTATGAGCAGTGGAGGCAGATCATAGTAAGCATGGCCAGACAGATCATAGGGTGGAAATAGGCTTGGACAGAGTAAGGCATACAGGTTACACTGAACTGGAAATGCACTAGACAAGATTAACATGAACAATATCAGCATTATTTGAACTTAGAGAGTCCATTCATCAGTCTAACGTGACTTTCCTAACAGTTTATATGCCTAAATTAACTCTTCCCACATTAATGTGAAGTCGACGTGTGAACACGTACTGAACGTCATGTTGATCACAATCCCCAACAAGCAGTCACAATACCTTACATCTGAAACAGGTAGCCATTCCCACTAGCTTCCGCCCAACATAGAGAACACCAGGCTGTCTTCTCAGAGATTGAAGATGCTTTCTTGAGACTTCACACAAGATATATATCTTCTCTGTTGTTGTGGTTCTGTTGATAGAGTCTGTGGACAGATAACCAGGTCTGACCTACAAAGAATAAAACCTGAAAGCAACAACACCCCCAGATTCTATGGACTACCGAAAGTGCACAAACCAGACATCCCACTCAGACCCATAGTATCACTACCAGGGTCACCATCACACAAACTGGCCAAAGAACTACAGCAGAAACTGAAAAACCTGATCAGCGGATCCAGCCAATCTATAGAATTGACACAGGAATTCTTGGACATCATCAGAAATACACACATAGAAAAGGAAGAAAATATGGTCTCATTCGATGTAACGGCACTGTTCACCTCCATCGACAAAACACTAGCCAAAGAAACAATAGCCAACCTACTGGACAGACATAACAGACAACAGGACGTCGAACCTATCAACAAAGACGGCACACTTAAACTACTAGACTTGTGCCTCACAACACACTTCACATTCAATGACCAAATATACGAACAAATCAACGGAACATCCATGGGCTCAGCGATCTCTGAACTCACAGCAGAAGCAGTAATGCAAAGGTTAGAACAAACAATCTTACCACAACTTCAACTCAAACTTTGGGTCAGATACGTGGATGACACCTTTGTAATAATTAAAAACACAGAAATAGAGAACACACACCGGATCATCAACACCACACTCACAGGAATCCGATTCACTAGAGAGAAAGAAAAGGACAACCAACTCCCATTCCTAGACGTGATGGTACAGAGAACACCGAACGGAGAATTCACCACAAAGGTTTACAGGAAAGCTACACACACAGACCAAGTCCTAAACTATGAAAGCAACCACCCCAACACACACAAACGAAGTTGCATCAGGACACTATTCAAAAGGGCCCAACACACTGCAGCACACCAGAACTACAAAAAGAGGAAGAGGAACACCTATACAAAGTATTCAGCAAAAACGGATACCCTCGCAATTTCTTCAACAGATGCCTAAGGGAGAGACAACGGAACGAGGACATGCCGCAACCCAAAGGACTAGCCACACTACCATACATCAGGAGCATTTCTGAACTGATAGCCAGACTACTGCGACCACTAGGACTCATAACAGCACACAAACCAACAGCCACTCTCAGACAACAACTCACCAGAACAAAGGACCCGATACCCAACATGAGCAAAACTAATGTAGTGTACAAAATCCCATGCAAGGACTGCAGAAAACACTACATCGGACAAACGGGAAGACAGTTAACGATCCGTATATACGAACACCAACTAGCCACGAAACGACACGACCAGCTATCCTTAGTAGCCACACACACAGACGACAAGCAACATGAATTCGACTGGGACAACACTACCATTATAGGGCAAGCCAAACAGAGAACAGCCAGGGAATTCCTAGAGGCATGGCACTCATCCACAGACTCTATCAACAAACACATCGACCTGGACCAAATATTCCGGCCACTACAGTGGACAGCTCGAACTGACAACCGGAAGCGGCAGAGACAGGCCACTATAAATACCGGAGAAAACAGCACAGAAGCGCCTTACAGGAGGCTCCCAAGCACTGAGGATGTCACCTAGACAGGGGACGAAACGTTTGCAAGACAAATTCCCAGCTCGGCGAACAGAACCACAACAACGAGCACCCAAGCTACAAATCTTCTACCAAACATTGAATATATCTTCTCTCCTCACCACAAGATAACCAGGTTAAAGTCCCACGTGTGTGTCATGAGCAATGGAGCCTCTGCTCCACTTGTTCATCATGCTCGAGCATCGATTAGGAGAACGCGAGGACTGCAATTCTGGAGATCAGAGTAGAGAATGGATTGCTGGAAAACCACAGCAGGGCAGGCAGTATCCGAAGAGCAGGAGAATTTATGTTTCATTCATCAGGAAACAGCATCAATTATCTCATTCTGTAAGTGCGTTGAGGGGGAATGGCCTCCTCCTGTTCCTGGATAAGTGACTCAAGGGAATGAATTGCTTCCTGTTTTTGTTGTGTAATTGACTCAAGGGGATGAATGGCCTCATCCTATTGCTGTGTCAATGACTCAGCGGACTGACTGGCCTCTTCCTCGTCCACTTGGACAGGGCCCAGGGCATGATTGGGTTACCCTGGTTCCTGTTTAACAGCTCGATGTGCTGACAAGTATGATGATGCTGCAGCTTTAAGAGGTTATTTTGTCCTGGTTTCTTTTAAGAGAGATTGAACGATTGTTACAAAGTTGGCTGCTTCAGACCACTTGAGTAAACAGCTAGGGAGGCCTTAGGTTAATTTTAATGCAGTCTTAATGAGTGTGGCCAGCTCTCACAGATGAGGATCTCTGGGATTTAGTTTCTCAGTAACATTACAAACTATTCGGGTCGACACAGAGTTGGAAGCTTCTGTGGATGTCTCCTGACTGCTACTCTCTCTGAATTTTCTCTTGATGCTGTTTTCAATTCCTGAATTGGAGAATTGTTTGTGACAATCTGTGTCTGAATATTCCATTTTACCAGCGACTGTGTTTATGGGATTTTCCTAATATTGGAACAGTTCATTTGTAATAGTTCCTAGATCTATTATTCTGTTAACTTGTCCAATAGAATTAAGTTATTCTAAATACCCAATTCTTTGATTTCATTTTCTCTTCCGTGTTTAAATAAATGTTTTGCTTCACACCGAGTAGTTCGACCATTCACATTACATCTGGAACGACAGTTTACATTTCCTTTAAAATATGAAAATATTAGAGTCAAAGCTACCGCTTTTAAATATTTTCGAGGGCCTCTGGTGTGGTCCATCACACTAGACTACTTCTCTTCCTGAGTAATAGGCTGGAGGCACTGATTGGGCTGTCCCTGTTCTTCTCCAATACTGTCAATGGGCGGAATGACTTCCTCATATTCCTGTGAAACCAGCGTGAAGTGCTGAATGAACTCTTGTTTTATTGTGGTAATGTGCAGTGCTAGGCAGTGCTGTTACATGAATATTACAGACACTTTAAAAGACCAAACCTGAGCAGAGTCTGGGTCTTTCTGCACATGGATACAGACCAGTTCAGGAGCTGATGGGGGACAAAATGTTCTGAACATTGTGGAATATTCAGTGACCATCCCCACTTCTGATCTTATGGTGGGGCGGGTGGGGGCAGGGAGACATTGATGAAGCAGCTGAAGCTGTTTGTGAAGAGGAAGCTACCCTGAGGATCTCCCACAGAGCTGACCCAGGACTGAGATGGTGAACATCTTCCTTTGTGCCATGTTTGACTCCAAACGCTGAAGAGTTTACTCTGATTCCCATTATGCCCAGTTTTGTTAAGCTCCTTGATGTCAACAGAAGTTATCCACTGCCTTAATATCAGGGCCAGTCATTTTTACCTGAACCCTTTTGTCAACTCTTTTGTTCACATCAATCGGCCATGATATAGGAGCAGTAAGTGTTTTCTTCAAACAGGTGGTATTAAATGTCAGGATTTCTCTTCTCAAGAGTGTTCGGGTAGCTAGATGTCTCTGAAATTATTTAAAAAGGAGGTAGATGGATATTGAACTGTCAGAGGCCCAAGTTGGCGAGGAGGAAGCTCTGTAGAGAGAGATGATGGACCTCTTTTATACCTGTGCCTGGACTTTCCAATCACATTTCCCAAATCACCTCAAAGTGTGTGTGATAGCCTTGAGGGGCTGAATGGTGTCCTCTGGTTCTGTGCAACAGGTTATAGGTGTAAGTAACCTCCAACTGCTCCTGTCTAGCAGGTATGAGCGGCTGAATGGAACACAGGAACATGGGACTGAGGAGCAGGAGTTGGTCATTAGATACTTTGAGCCTTCTCCACCAGGCACAAAGTCTTTGGCTGATCAGATTGTGGACTTAGCCCCACTTTCCTGTCTGTGTCCCATTATCCGTGACTCACTTCCCTGTCAAATATTTAACTAACGCAGCTTTCAATCAATGTGAACATAGAGGCACGATAAACTTCCAGTGAAGAGAAGTTCGACTTGAAAGGTCCTTTCAGAATTTTTCGTCATCCCTCTTATAGAATCAGAGAGTCATGCAGAACGGAAACAGACCCGTTAGTCCAATCTGTTCACTCCGATCAGATATCAAATCTGATCTCGTCCCATTTGCCAGCATTTGGCCAATACCCCTCCTCTTTCAGATACTTTCACCACTTCCTCTGACAGCACTTTTTATACACACACCACTCTCTGTGTGAAACATTTACCTTCAGGAACTTTCTAAATCATTCGCCCTCTCGCCTTCAACCTATGCCCTCTTGTTCTGGACTCCCCTATCCTGGTGGAGCAGAGTGTGGCTGTTCAGAATATCCATGCCCCTGCTGGTTTTATTAACCTGTATAATGTCACACCTCGGCCTTTGCCACTCCGGGGGAGGTTGGGGGGGGGGGGGGGGGCGGCGGCGGAAGCACCTCAACTTAATCAACCTCTCCTTAAACCTCAAACCTTCAGTCCTGGAACATCCGTGTCCATGTTTTCTGCAGGCAATTGAGTTGCACACAGTAATCTTAAAGTGGCCTCACCAACATCCTGCACGAGTGCAACATTGCACCCCAACTCCTATACTCAATGCTCTGACTGATTACATGAACACATGTGCCAAATGTGTTCTGCATCAATCTGTCTACCTGCGACTCCATTTTCAAAGAACTATGTACCTGCATCCCCAGCTCTCTCTGTTCCACAACACTCCCCAGGATCTTATCATTAAGCGTATAATTTGTGCACTATTTGAATTCTGAAAATGCAAAACCTTGTATTTATCTAAATTAAACTTCAGCTGTCACTCCTTGCCCCTTTGTCCTATCTACTTGTGGTCCCGTTGTACTCTGAGATAATCTACTACACCACCTTTCTGATGTAATCTGTAAACTTACTAACTATGGCCCCAATATTCACATCTAAATCCTTTACATAAATGATGAAATGGATTGAACTCAGTACGTTTTCATAGAGCACACTGCTGCTCACAAGCCTCCAGTCTGAAAAATACCCTTCTTCCTTCAAGTCAATTGTGACTAGCTTCCTCTGTATCCATTGTGACCGAAACTTACTAATCTGTCTATCAATCGGAATGTCATGAACACCTTGCTGAGGTCCATATAGACAATGTCTACCAAACTGCATTCATCAATATTCTATGTCACCTCTTCATAAAACTCAATCAAATTAATGAGACATGATTTCCCATGCAGAAAGACACGTTGACTAGCCCGATCAGCCTTTGCCTTCCCAAACGTATGTAAATCCTGTCTCTCAGAATGCCCTCCAACAAATTACCCACCACTGCCATCAGGCTCACCAGTCTATAGTTCCCCGGCTTTTTGGGTCACTGTAAACTTTTCTAGTCCCACTCCTCCACTGCCCATAACAAATGTTAAATGCAACCAGGTCGGTGATATGGCCATTGATATACATCTTAGACTGTATCAGTGTCAGTTTTAGGAACAAGTCAGGCTAGTTCCTTTAGTCGGCTAAAATATCACCTTTATGATCCAGAGCAATGTTACTCAAAATATGTTGGAAAGATGAATGGCAAACTGTTTGGATATTGCAAATACAGAATCGATATTTCCCTTTCTAAAAACAATGATACACACAACAAGGGAGAAAGAGACAGACACTTATAAGGAGAGAGAGAAAAAATAGCGAAGGAAACAGAAGGAGAGTCAGTAAAACAGAGAAAGGAAACAAAACAATAAACAAACAGACACGTGAACAGGGAGAAGGGGAGATCGTAAATTCAAGGAAAGATACAGAAGGCAGACAAAAGAAAAACACAGGGAAACAGACAATGTGAGAGTAATAGTGAGATACAAAGCACACAGGGAGCTGGGGATGGGGTCACAGTGAGCTGGGGATGGGGAATGGGAGGTGCTGGGGGTGAGGACCAGAAAGAGCTCCGAGTGAGCACTGGAGGGAGCTGTGGGAGAGTGGTGAGGATTTATTTTGACCTGTATCAAGATGTACAGGCAAATCATAGTACCCAACGATGTACAGAACAATGGCTGTAAAACATGTCTGAGAGGCATGCAGGTTACGCTGCACAGGATGTGCGCGAGGCGAGATCAACTTGAACAAGATCAGAATTATCTGAGATTAGAGAGTATTTTCATCAGTCTAATAATAGTCAGGAAGAAGCTGTTCCTGAACCGGCGGATCTGTGTTTTCAAGCTTCTGTACCTTTTAGCCTGATAAAAGAGGTTGGAGGAGACCATTACTGGGGTCTGATGGGTCTTTGATAATGTAAGAACAAAGAACATTCTGGCACAGAACAGGCCATTCGGTGGTCCGAGCCTGCGCCGATCCAAATCCTCTGTCTAAACCTGTCGCCTATTTTCTAAGGATCTGTATCCCTTTGTTCCCTGCCCATTCATGTATCTTTCCAGAAACATCTTGAATGAAACACCACTGGTCACAGTTCTCCATTTTGAGAAACTCCCTTTCCCTACTATTCTCTGCCTCCTGTTGCCCAGCCAGTTCTTTATCCATGTAGCTAGTGCGCCATGTGATTTCACTTTCGCCATAACTCGACCATGGAGAAACATACCAAATGCCTTCCTGAAGTCCATGTACATGACATCTACAATCTCTCACTCATCAATCAACTTTGTCACCTCCTCAAAGAATTCTATTAAGTTCATAAGACATGACCTTCCCTGCAAAAAACCATATTGCCAATCACTGATAAGACTATTTTCATTCAAATGAGAATAGATCCTAACCCTAAGTATCTTCTCTAGCAGGTACCCGATCCATGAGATCAGTCTCACCGGTCAATAATTGACTGGATTATCCCTACTACCTTTCTTAAACAAGGGGTTTAACAATTGTCCAGTCTTCCAGGACCTCAGCCATGTTCAAGGATGCTACAAAGATATCTGTTAATCCTCCAGCTATTTCCTCTCTCCCTTCCCTCAGTAATCTGGGGTAAATGTTGGCAGCCTTTCTGCGGCAACGAGCCATGTGAATGGAATCAATGGTTGGGATGTTAGAGTCCGTGTTGGTCAGAGCTGTGCACCCAACCTTCTGTAGTTTCTCATGGTCCTGAGTAGAGCAGTTGCCGTACCAGGCTGTTATGCACTGGGGCAGTACGCTCTCAATGGTGCATCTGTAGAAGTAGCACATGCTGAATTTCCTGAACCACCTGAGGAAGGAGAGGCATTGTTGAACCTTCCCGACCATCGGACCAATGTGAGAAGTTCAGGACAGGTTGTGAGTTATCATCACTCCGAGGGACTTGATGCTCTTCACTCCCTCAAACGGTTGATGTAGATAGGGTATGTTCCCCTCCTTTCTTCATAAAGTCAGTGATCAGTCCTTTACGTTTGCCGGATTTGAGAGAGGGGTCATTATCAACACACCTTGCCACCAAGCTCTCTATCGCCTTTCTACATTCTGACGCGTTTTTGTTTCGTATCTGTACCACTATAGTGATGTCATCATCGAACTTATAGCTGGCGTTGTTTGGAATTTGGAAACTCAGCCATGGCTGTACAGGGAGTACATAGGGGGCTGAGGACACAGCCGTGGGTGTACAGGGAGAACAGTAGGGGGCTGCAGAACCAACCGTGGGTGTACAGGGGGTACACTAAGGGGCTGAGGGCACAGCCGTGCGTGTACATGGAGGACAGTGAGGGGGCTGAGAGCACAGCCGTGGGTGTACCTGGAGTACAGTAGGGGGCTAAGGGCACAGACCTGGGTGTGCATGACTGACAGTGAGGGGCTGAAGGCACATCTGTGGGTTTACAGGGTATACAGTAAGGGGCTGATGCACATCCGTTGGTGTACAGGGAGTACAGTAAGGTGCTGAGCGTACAGCCGTAGGTGTACAGGGAGTATTGTCGGGTGTTGAGAACACACCTTCTGCAGCTTGAGTGTTGCGTGTTATTGTGGAGGAGTTGATTTTACCGATTTTCATGATTGCGGTCTGTGGGTCAGAAACCCGAAAAGTCGGTTGCAGAGGGTCGAATCGAGACCAAGGTCGCGGAGGGTTGTGATTAGTCTGAAAGGGATAATGATTTTGATGGTGGAGCTTTAGTCAATGAGCAGGAGTCTGGTCTAGGTGTCCTTGTTGTTCAGATGTTCCATGGATGCGAGTAGGGCTCGGATGTAGCATCCATTGTGAACCCGTTACATCAGTCATCAAATTATATTGCAGCAGGTCAGGCTGGGAGACTGTAGTTGGTGTAGGACATAACCAGCCTCTCAAAGCACTTCATGATTATTGAGGTCGGAGCCACTGGGTTGTAGTCTATAAGGGCACATTCCATGTGCTTTCTCATTTACGAGGAGGATGATGATCTTCTTGAATCAGGTTGGGACTTTGGCTTCAGGAGGGAGAGGCTGAAGTTGTATGTGAATACCTCTGCCAGTTGGTACAAACAGGATCTGAGTGCTCAGCCAGGAACACTCTCCAGGCCCATCACTTTCTTTGATTTGACTCACTGAAAGACTGACCATGCCTGCAGCGGTAACAATAGACACAGGTACATCTGGGGCTTTCGCGCTGGTGTCAACCCTCAGTGACAGTCACACAGTCATTTATGATCGTCATCCCCTCCCCACACCTCCCTCTGTCGTCTTGAAAACACAATGACATTGGTTGATTTGAGCACCACACAGTCAGCACTGCGAATGAGTGCCAGAAATAGACTGGGATCGTGCGCCATCAAGTTCTGTGTCATCATAATGGGGTAAATTCATAATAAAATGGTGTGCAGGGTGCCAGTGCCAGTGGTACAAGGAGTGAAGACTTTGCAGGTGTAAGTCCAGTCAAGCCACTGCTTATACCTTAATGGAGATAAGCATCTTGAGCTTTGTGACTTTTCAATGGTGGAAAGTCCTTAGGTAGTCAGGAAGTGCCATTTGCCTGAACCATCTGACCTGACGGCAGTTTTACGAGGTTTGCAGATGATACAATGATGATTGGATGGGCAGCTGATATTGAGGAAGTGGGGAAAGTGCAGAAATACTTGGACAGTTTAGGACACTAGGAAAACACATGGCTGATGGAACACAATATTGGAACATGTGAGATTATGCACTTCAGTAGGCGGAATACAGGCAGACACAATGTTCTAAAAGGCTTCATGCATTCTGAAACTCAAAAGGAGTTTGGAATCCTCGTCCTCTCTTATAGTTGATGTGCAGTATCAGTTGGCAGTTAGGAAAGCAAATGCAACGTTAACATTCTTTTCAAGAGAGTGAGAATACAAAAGCGGAGACACACTGCTGAGAATGTAATGGGCCACGGTCAGAAAGCATTTGGATTATTGAGAGCTGTTCTGGGGAAGGATCTACGGTTGTTGGACATGATCTATCCTGGGAATGATGGCTTGTCATATGAGCGGCTCTATGCCTGTACTCAATGGAATTTAGAAGAATTGGGGGGCGCATCTGATTGATGCGCAAAGGTCTTTTCACAGCAGAGAGTGGCGCGAGTTGGGCGGAAGTGAAGTTGGAGCGCAGAGCTGGTCGGGAAGGTAAGTGATTGATATTTGGCTGGGTGTGTTCTAGACCCCAGGTCCTACAAAGTAGGGCCTCCCTCCCAGAACGCGTTAGGGAACTGGAACTGGAGTTGGATGAACTGAGGATTATTTGAGATGCTGAGAGGGTGATAGAAGTTACTGGGATATAGTTACGCCAGAGAACAGAGGTAGCTGGGTAACAGTTAGAGGTGGGAAGAGGTGGAAGCAGGCAGTGCAGCGATCCCCTGTGATCGTTCCCCTCAATAATAAGTATACCGCTTTGGATACTGTTGGGGGGAAGGCCTAGCAGGAGTAAGCTGCAGTGACCGGGTCTCTGGCACGAGGTCCGGCTCTGAGACTCAGAAGGGAAAGGGGAGAGGAGGTGACCGCTAGTTATAGGAGACTCTATAGTTAGAGGGACGGACAGGCGGTTCTGTAGACATGGGCTAGACTCTCGGATGGTTTGTTGCCTCCCGGGTGCCAGGGTCCGAGACGTCCTGGACCGTGTCTTCAGAATCCTTAAGGGGGAGGGTGTGCAGCCAGATGTCGTGGTGCACGTTGGCACCAACGACGTAGGTAGGAAGAGGGGTGGGGAGGTCATTCAGGAGCTCAGGGAGTTAGGGTGGAAGCTGAAAGCTAAGACGGACAGAGTCGTCATCTCTGGGTTGTTGCCAGTGCTACATGACAGTGAGGCAAGGCATAGGGAGAGAGTGCAGTTGAACACGTGGCTGCAAGGATGGTGTAGGAGGGAAGGCTTCAGATATTTGGACTGCATTCTGGGCAAGGTGGGACCTGTACAAGCAGGACGGGTTGCACCCGAACCAGAAGGGCACCAATATCCTGGGAGGTAGGTATGCTATCACTCTTCGTGGGGGGGGGGGGGGGTAAACTAATTTGGCAGGGGGATGGGATCCGTCCTTGTGGTCCAGCAAGTAGGTCAGCTGTTTGTCAGGATGTCCAAGAATGTAGGGAGGCTGTGGAGAAGGTAGCACAGACAGGGAATAATTGTGGACACAGAGATGGGTTCAAGTGTGTATACTTTAACGCAAGGTGTAGCAGAAATAAGGTGGGTGAACTTCAGGCGTGGATTGGTACTTGGAACTACGATGTTGTGGCCATCACGGAAACGTGGAGAGAAGAGGGACAAGAGTGGTTGTTGGAGGTTCCTGGTTACAGCTGTTTCAGTAAGATGAGGGAGGGTGGTAAAAAAGAAGGTGCGGTGGCGTTGCTAATTAGAAATGGTATAACGGCTGCAGAAAGGCAGTTCAAGGGGGATCTGCCTTTGGAGGTAGTATTGGCTGAAGTCAGAAATAGGAAAGGAGCAGTCACCTTATTGGGTCTTTCCAATAGGCCCCCCAATAGCAGCAGAGATGTGGAGAAACAGATTGGGAAACAGATTTTGAAAGGTACAGAAGCCACAGGGTAGTAGTCATGGGCGATTTCAACTTCCGAAATATTGATTGGAAGCTCTTTAGATCAAGTAGATTGGATGGGGAGGTGTTTGTGCAGTGTGTCCGGGAAGCTTTACCAACTCAGTTAGTAGATTGTCCGACCAGATGGGAGGACGTATTGGATTTGGTACTTGGTAACGAACCGGGGCAAGTGATGGGCTTGGTAGTGGGTGAACATTTTGGTGATGATGACCACAATTCTGTGACTTTCACCTTGGTTATGGAGAGAGATAGGTGCGTGTAACAGGGTAGGTTTTACAATTGGGGGAAAGGTAAATACGATGCTGTAAGACATGATCTGAGGAGCATAAGTTGGGCGCATAGGCTGTCAGGGAAGGATGTCGTGGAATGTGGAACTTTTTCAAGGAATAGATACGACGTGTCCCTGATATGTATGTACTTGTCAGGCAGGAAAGCGATGATCGTGTGAGGGAACCTTGGTTGACGAGGGAGGTTGAATGTCTTGGAAAGAGGAAGGAGGAGGCTTACATAAGGTTGAGGAAACAAGGTTCAGACAGAGCATTGGAGGGATACAGGATAGCCAGAAGGGAGCTGAAGAAAGGAATTAGGAGAGCTAAGAGAGGGCATGAAAAATCTTTGGCGGATAGGATCAAGGCTATCCCCAACGCATTTTATGCATATGTGAGAAACATGAGAATGACGAGAACGAGGGTAGGTCCAATCAAGGACAGTAGTGGAAGACTGTGTATTGAGTCGGAAGAGATAGGAGAGGTCTTGAATGAGTACTTTTCTTCAGTATTTACAAACGAGAGGGACCGTATTGTTGAAGAGGAGAGTGTGAAACGGACTGGTAAGCTAGAAGAGATGCTTGTTAGGGAGGACGATGTGTTGGACATTTTGAACAACTTGAGGATAGACAGGTCCCCCGGGCCTGACGGGATATATCCTAGGGTTATGTGGGAAGCAAGAGAGGAAATTGCAGAACCGTTGGCAATGATCTTTTCGTCTTCACTGTCAACAGGGATGGTACCAGAGGACTGGAGAGTAGCGAATGTTGTGCCCCTGTTCAAAAAAGGGAATAGGGATAACCCCGGGAATTACAGGCCAGTTAGTCTTACATCGGTGGTAGGCAAAGTAATGGAAAGGGTACTGGGGGATAGGATTTATGAGTATCCGGAAAGACACAGCTTGATTAGGGACAGCCAGCACGGATTTGTGAAGGGTAGGTCTTGCCTTCCAAGTCTTATAGAATACTTTGAGGAGGTGACCAAGCATGTGGATGAGGGTAGAGCAGTGGATGTAGTATACATGGATTTTAGTAAGGCATTTGATAAGGTTCCCCATGGTAGGCTTATGTGGAAAGTCAGGAGGCATTGGATCGAGGGAAATCTGGCCATTTGGATAGAAAACTGGCTAACCGGTCGAAGGCAGAGAGTGGTGGTCAATGGTAAATATTCAGCCTGGAGCCCAGTTACAAGTGGAGTTCCGCAGGGATCAGTTCTGGGTCCTCTGCTGTTTGGAATTTTTATTAATGACTTGGAAGAGGGTATTGAAGGGTGGGTCAGTAAATTTGCAGACGATACGAAGATTGGTGGAGTTGTGGATAGTGAGGAGGGCTGTTGTCGGCTGCAAATGGACTTAGTTATGGAGCAAAGCTGGGCTGAGGAGTGGCAGATGGAGTTCAACCCTGTCAAGTTTGAGGTTGTCCACTTTGGAAGGACAAATAAGAATGCGGAATACAGAGTTAACAGTAGGGTTCTTAGAAAGGTGGTGGAGCAGAGGGATCTTGGGGTCTATGTTCATACATCTTTGAAAGTTGCCACTCAGGTGGATAGAGCTTGTAAGAAGGCCTATGGTGTATTAGCGTTCATTAGCAGAGGGATTGAATTCAAGTTTCGTGAAGTGAATTTGCAGCTGTACAGGACCTTGGTTAGGCCACATTTGGAGTACTGTGTGCAGTTCTAGTCGCCTCACTTTAGGAAAGATGTGGAATCTTTGGAGAGGCTGCAGAGAAGATTTACCAGGATGTTGCCTGGAATGGAGAATAGGTCGTACACAGATTGGTTGAGAGTGCTAGGCCTTTTCTCATTGGAACGGCGCAGGATGAGGGGTGACTTGATAGAGGTTTATAAGATGATCAGAGGAATAGATAGAGTAGACAGTCTAAAACCTTTTCCCCGGTTACAACAGAGTGTTACAAAGGAACATAAATTTAAGGTGAAGGGTGGAAGGTATAGGGGGTATGTCAGGGGTAGGTTCTTTACCCAGAGAGTGGTGGGGGCATGGAATGCACTGCCTGTGGGAGAGGCAGAGTCAGAATCATTGGCGACCTTTAAACGGCAATTGGATAGTTACATGGATAGGTGCTTAAGCTTGGACAAATGTTCGTCATAACATCGTGGGCCGAAGGGCCTGTTCTGTCCTGTATTGTTCTATGTTCTATGTTCTCTGTTCTACACACAGGAGCTTGTAAGCTGTCAGTTCAGAACAACATTCCCTCTCTCTTAAAGGTACAGTACACACTTTCAACTTCATAACATTAACACACTGATGTCAATGAAGATTGCTGGAGCCTATCTGGATTTCTCTTGCTACGTGTTTTATCAATATTTCATTCACTCCGTGTCGTGTGTGTCAGGACATTTGTTGTTCCATTGACAGCACGTCATTATTCGACTCTGCCCCGGGAATATAACAGTATTTCACTTGCTCACACTAGTGAGTGTGGCAGGATTTCAGTTCTTTCATGGGGACTGTGACGCTCTAACAATCTCAATGTTTGTAGATGGCACCAATCTTGGACGAACTGTGAAGTCGATGGAGGACAGTGTGCGACTCAAACAGGACTCAACGATGGAGGACAGTGTGCGACTCAACGTTGGTGTAGTTTTTGGGCAGATGGGGATCACTGTGGAGCAGTGTGAGGTGATGCACTTTAGTAGAAAGGGCAATGAAAGACAATATAAAACAGACTTACGTTTATAACGGGGCTGCAGGAGCATAGGGCCCTGGGTGTATATGAGCATAGATTATTGAAGATATCAGGACAGGTAGGGTGAGCAGTAACTATCACAGATTAGTTTCAGTATCTGAGCTGTTTACAGGAGGTGGAGTAGGAGGGAGTATCGGTGCTCCCTTCCTGGGAGGTGGTGATAACGATGTGTAGTGAGCCCACCCTCCTGCCCATCGAGACCGTGGGGATTCTATTTGTACCAGCTTGGCACAAAAGTGAGATGGCACTTCCTGGGAAGACTGGATCATGTTACAGGATGCTAAGTTGTGCCGGGGGGAAATGGAGCTGCCAGTGGGTTTAAAATAAAATTGCCCTTCACTGAACATTGCTCCTTACTTGGTCGGTGGCACGTGGATGTGTTAGAATCGCTACACGAGGTGTCCCGGTCCTCTCTGGCTCGTGCCAGGGTCCTCCCCACATGGCGGGGGGAGGGTGTGAGGGAACGGATATCGGGCACTCCACCACGCGGCTTGGCGATTTCTCTCCTATTCCAGGCTGTTTCTCCTGGTATCGGAGAAAGGAAGGGAGAAACGGTCGGAATGGGTGGCCCTGCTGTTAGTGCTGGTGCAGGTGGGAGTGGGGGGAGATATGTGTAGTGTCCGGGGGGAGTCAGTCCACAGTATTGTATCCATGCAGTGTTATTAGTTTGGGGGGGAGTAAAGTGGAGGGCGGAAGAGAGAGAGAAAGGGAGAGAAGGTGCTGCATGCAGCAGTGAGAGTGTTGAAGCATGAGCCTTGTTCAGTGGAAGGTGTTATAACAGATATACAGTGAGTGTGAGAGAGCAGAGAGAACACGGTGACCCTTATCCTGACAGAGCGGGGAAGGTTATTGATGCTTGTCCTGTTTTGCTGGGCATTTCTTCATACCGCAGATACTGCACTGAGCTGGGTGGTGAGCTCAGACCATGCTCGGTTGGTCAGGTGGTGTGGCTTCCTCTGGGAAGAGAATGCCCCCCCTCTGTACTAGCCCATCCACCAGGACCTCCGTGCCCCTGACGACAAACCATGGTGTAACTGTCCCTTATCTGCCAATCTTGGAGTAAACTGTGCAGGGCTGCTCCTAATGGAGAAAGCTCAACAGTGTGTCCAGTGGCCTATTAAAGAAGGCACCAGTGCCTGGGATCATGGAATATCCAGGGGTATCCGGTCGATGTTAAGTACCTCCAGCCATGATGGGTGGGAGAATCGGGCTGACATTGAATAAGAGGGACACCATGGGGTAGGGTGGGCAATTATGAGGTGAGTTCAATAAGATACTAACAGGAAACTAGCTCAGCCTCATGCGGACAATCCCTTTGTCACACTCAATGAAAATGTCACAGTGACAAGTAATTGTTAGAACCTACCCAATGAGTGATAGATTCTGTTGAAACCACTCCGATTTACAAAGCTGTAGAACAAATGCTCCTCCAAAACTCTCGATCATCTCACCTTACATCAATATCCCTTTTTCCCATCTTTCCTGGGAAGACTGGATCATGTTACAGGATGCTATCGAAGTGTCTACTTTTCATCATTCTGAAACCTGAAAACACATCCTTCAATGACACTGTGTCTCAGTTGCTCCCTCGCTGTCTATATCACAAACTCCTCCCATCCGGTGATATTCAAACTAATTCCCCCGCCATCTCTCTCTGGCAGTGATGTTCATACCCACAGCACCGCCTTGTCATGGCACAATGGAGATATGGAGCTATAAATGGGTGGGAGCTGTACATACTTTCACTTCCAGCATGGACTGCAAGTTTCCCCACGCTTGGCAGTGATCTAAGACAGTGTTACTGGACATTGCACAGGGGATGTACACAGTCCTACATGTTGGGAGGGTAACTACTCCTGGTTTACAGATCAATGCACTGGGGCGGTGTACACAGCTCTTCATGCTGGGAGGGTAACTGCTCCTTGTTTACAGATCAATGCAATGCGGTGGTGTACAGTCCTACATGCTAGGAGGGTAACTGCTCCTGATTTGCAGATTAATTTACGGGTGATCCCTGAACAAGTCGCTGTGCTTGTCGGACTATCTGGTTGAGGTTTATAGATAATGTAATGATGTGGTCAGTGCAGCTCCCAGTGCTGGATGGATATGTAGCCTGTGCAGAGTATATCATGTTGGTTGGGTGATGGGGGGAAAGGTGATGGACAGGTCAAGGATCTCCCCGGAACGTTCTGTCCCCAACATTCTATAACTGACATTCCCCAGAACGTTCTATCCCTGACATACTAGAATTGATATTCCCCAGAAGGTTCTGTCCCCAACATTCTATAACTGACATTCCCCGGAATGTTCTGCCCCAACATTCTATAACTGACATTCCCTGGAACGTTCTGTACCCAACATTCTATAACTAACATTCCCCGGAGCGTTCGGTCCCTGACATAGTTTGTGAACGGCCGGACGTCAGAGAATGGAACAAACGATAAGATCCCCAGGGAAGAGATCCCGTTCCAGGGATAAGGAGAAGCTCTTCCGAAGGGCCCTCAGGCAGTTAAAGGGGTGAATGCGTTTTCCCTGCGTTTACATTTCTTCACGACACAGGATCGACCACAATTTAGACCAAAACACAAATTTCCAAACTCCGTTTGTCTTCAGGAAACTGGGAGAGAATCCTTCAGGACAGCAACGTTTCCACCCTCCGTATTAGGAACTGGGAAGGAGTGACCTGTGTCTGCTCACGAGTGAGTGGGAATGTTCTAGAAAACATCTATCCTTATGGATGTGTCTCTGTGTGTTTGGGGAGGGAGGGTTTCTTGTGGTTTATGTCACATTTTTGTCAGTAATTCAGAACTTCCCATTTGTTATTCCAGCTCCAATTATTTTAATAAATCCCTGAATACAGGGACACATTTGGAAATCTGACTGGGTCCCCGATCAAACGGGTCCCTTTGCCTCCAGGCTGATGGATAATGGGTTTGTTTTCATTTCTTACAGTTAACGTAGTAACCATCTACATCCTGCTTTATAAAGATTGTGGTTTGTCTCCATGTGTCAGACGTTACCTGGGGGCCATGGCAGCGGCGGATCTCCTGGTCATTATCCTTGATCTGATCCTGAGACACATTCCCATTGTTTATTGGGAACAGTTTTATTTCCTGAGTGACTCCGTCCCCGTGTGTAATATCCACGCCGTCCTGCTTTATGCAGCCACTGACTGCTCTGTCTGGTTCACCGTCACTTTCACCTTTGATCGGTTTGTGGCCATTTGTTGCCAGAAGCTGAAAAGTAAATATTGCAGTGAGAAAACGGCGGCTGTGGTTCTGGGAGCAGTGACTGTGCTGAGCTGTTTAAAGAACATTTTCTGGTATTTTATGCTCACGGCTCGATATTGGCTGGTGAACGAGCCCTGGTTTTGTGAGGTGACAGATGCTGTTACATTCTCCAGTTTCTGGGCCACAATCGAGTTCCTCCCCCACATTCTAACTCCGTGTGTCCCATTTCTCATGATTCTGCTGCTCAATGTTTTCACTGTCAGACACATTTTAATGACTAGCAGAGCCCGCAAGAGACTCCGCGCTCACACCAATGGGGACGCTCAGTCTGACACTGAAATGAGAAACCGAAAAAAATCTATTATTTTACTGTTTGTGATCTCGGCCAATTTCATCCTGTTATGGTCAACTTTAATGGTGTTTTCAATATGGGGCAGGATGTGGGCTATTGGGTATCCGTCTGTGTATCTCCATGGCTTTGTGCACGAATTGGTCTTCATGCTGCAGCTCCTCAGTTGTTGCACAAACACCGCAATTTATGCCGTGACCCAGACTAAGTTCAGGCAGCAGCTGGAGAATGTGCTGAAATATCCCTTCACCCAAATCCGTCCATCCATCAAATTCCCTCATTAATCAATCCATCCGGGATTTTCTCATTTCAATTCAGTGTTTCCGCGACAGAACAGCCTGTCGCTATTGTAACAGACTGAGGGGAGCGCTGTTTTGTCCATCCTTATCCCTCAGGAGGGTCACAGGGTCAATGTTTCTCACAACTCAGGGGCCAGTGAGAAAGGTTTCCATCCCACTGACTGTATCCATCACTTCCATTTGTAAACAATAAAAATGTTGATTAAAGCGTGCCGAGCAGCAGAGTGACCGATGTTGTTGTGTGTTTTTGTGTTGGAGAAGCTGAGCTGGAGAGAGACAGACTTCGCCCCAAGTCCTGGTCCTCAGGGAAGGGGAGGGCTCTGTGCTCTGAGCTCAGGAGCTGGGTTTAAATCCCTTTGTTACCCCTCCACTCCAACCTGGACTCCCCATTTCCTCTCCCCTACTCTTTCTCATCACTTCTCTCCCTCTCTCTCTTTTTGCACACTCTCTTTCTCACCACCTCTTCCTTTCACTCTCTCTCGATCCCTCTCTCTCTCACACCCCCAACCTCAGTTTCTACACCTGCCTCCACTCTTCCCCCTCGCCTCTCACCTTCACTCTCTCTCTCTCTCTCTTGCCCTCTATGTCTCCTTCCGGTAATTCCGTCTCTACCCCGTTTTCCCCTCCTCCCATTTCAAACATCTCTCTATCATCTCACCCCAACCCCCCACATGCAGCCTCACCACCAACCCCCAGTCTCTGGGTCAGACGGAAAGGGAAGGACCAGGGAGACAGAATGTGTCAGAGAAAGAGGATGGGAGGGAAAGGAGGGAGAGAGAGTCAGTCAGAGAGAAACGGAGGGAGGTGGGGAGAAAGACACCGAGGAAGGGTGATCGAGAGTGAGAGAACAGCGAGAGAGGCTAAAGGTGCAGAGAGAGAAAGCAGGGGGCAAGAGAGAGCTAGGGGGAGGGAGGGGGAGAGAGAGAGAGACAGGGGAGGAGATAATGAGAGACAAGCGAGAGACAAAGAAGTGCGAGGGAGGGGCGGGACAGAAAGTGGGCAAGTCTTAAAGAGAGAGGGGCAATGAGAGAAAGTGGACGAGAGGGAAGGGGAGGCGAGAGAGAGAGAGAGAGAGAAGAGGAGAGAGGGAAGAGAGAGCGAGAATGGGGGTGAGAGAGTGAGGAGGCGAGAGAGAGATGCGGGGTGACAGATAGAGGGAGGTGCAAAAAAGCGGGATGTCACGAGAGAGATAGAGGCAGCAAGAGAGAGAGAGGGTCGAGAGAGACAGGGGGTCGAGAGAGAGGGGCAAGGAAGAAGGCGAGAGAGCGTGAGGGCGAGAGAGAGTGGGCAAGAGAGAGTTAGAGTGGGTGAGAGAGTGATGACGTGAGTGAGAGAGAGAAACACGGGATGAGAGAGAGACATAGATGAGAGAGAGAGGCAGTGAGAGAGAGGAGGGCAAGAGAAAGAGAGAAGGAGGGGCAAGGAGAGAGGGGGTAAGAGAAAAAAAAAGCGAGAGAGAGGTGTTTAGAGAGCAACAAAGAGAGAAGGGCAAGATAAATTGAGGAGGGTCGAAAGGGAGAGCACAGGGGCGAGACAGAGGGAGAGGGAGCAAGAAAGAGAGAAACAGGGTTCGAGAGAGAGAAAGAATAATGGGACAGAATGAAGTTGGCGAGAGCAAGAGAGAGAGAGAGAGTTAGGTTCAGAGGCGTGCGTTTGTGAAAGAGAGAGAGATGGGGAGAGAGAGAGAGAGACAGGGCGAGTGAGAGAGAGAGATGGAGAGACGGTGAGAGATAGCGGAAAGAGAGAGGAAGAGTAAGAAGGAGAGATAGTTGCGAGAGGGTTGTCGAGAGAAGGGGAAGACGGCTGCAGCGGAAAAGAGAGGATGAGAGTGAGGAAGCGAAAGATGGGGCGAGAGCGAGGGGGTGAGAGAGGGAGATAGCGAGAGAGTGACATACGAGAAGAGAGAGAGAAGGATAGGCAGAGGGCAAGCAGTAGAGAGAGGGTGAGAGAGAAAGGACGAGAGAGAGAGTGAGAGAGAGAAAAAAGAGGGTGAGAGAGAAAGATTGAGACAGAGAGGTGCTGAGCAAACCAGAGAGAGTGGAGAGAGGGATGGAGTCGAGAGAGGGGGCAAGAGAGAGGGGGGATGGTGGCAAGAGAGAGAGAGACAATGGGCGAGAACAAGAGAGAGACGGGGAGAGAGAGGGAGATGAGGCGACAGTGACTTGATAAAGAGTGTGAGTGAGCAGGGTGGGATTGGTGCAGAGAGAGAGAGTGAAATGGAGAGAAAGAGAGAGAGACACACACCCACAAAGACAGAGGGACGAGATGGTGGGGACAGAGCGACAGAACGAGGGTGGGCGAGAGAGAGTATGTGCAGGGAGAGTGCATGAGCAGGGAGAGATAGGGTGAGTGAGAGAGAGGGGTGCAAGAGAGAGAGAGGGGGCAGGAAAGCGAGGTGGTGAGAGAGAGAGTATGTGCAGGGAGAGTGCATGAGCAGGGAGAGATAGGGTGAGTGAGAGAGAGGGGTGCAAGAGAGAGAGAGGGGGCAGAGAGAGAGCACGGCAAGAAAGCGAGGGGGCGAGAGAGACACAGGACGAGAGAGAGGGGAGAGAGAGAGGTGGAAGAGAGAGAAGGGGGTGAGAGAGGAGAGAGGGAGTGGAAGAGAGGGGGTTGAGATAGGGGAGGTGTTGAATGGGGTTGGAGAGGGGGCGGTGTTGGAAGGGGTTCGGGCAAAGGGGCGATGTGGGAGGATGTGGGTGGTGTCAGACGGGGTTGGGGTAGGGGATGGTGTCAGACGGGGTTAGGTAGGGGGCAGTGTTGGATGAGGGGCAGTGTCGGATGGGGTTGGGCAGGGGCGGAGTTGGGGGACGGGACAGTGTTGCACGGGTTTGGGGGGTCGGTGTTGGGGATTTGTTGAGGGAACGATGCTGGACGGCGGTGAGGGTCAGGCTGTGTCAGTGTGTGGGAGGTGGTGAGGGTGAGGCTGGGGGCGTTGTGTGGATGGCGGTGAGGGACAGGCAGGTGGCGGTGTTTAGATGGCGGTGGGGGGGCAGGCTGGGGGCTGTTTTTGGACAGCAGTGAGGGCCAGGCTGGGAGTGGTGTGTGAACGGCAGTGAGAGTCAGGCTGGGGGCAGTGCATCAACGGTGATGAGGGTTAGGCTGGCGACATAGTGTGGACGGTGGTGAGGGTCAGGCAGGAGGTGGTGTTTGGACGGCAGTGAGGGTTAAGCTGGGGGCGATGTGTGGACGGCAGGGAGGGTCAGGCTAGGGCTGTGTTGGATGCTGATGAGGGTCAGGCGTGGGGTAGTGAGGGTCACACTGTGCGCGGTGAGTGGATGGTGGTGAGGGCAAGGCTGGCGGCATTGTGTGGACGGCTGTGCGGGTCAGGCAAGAGCAGGTGTTGGAGGGTGGTGAGGGTCAGGCTGGGGCGTTGTGTGTACAGCAGTGAGGGTCAGGTTGGGGGCGGTGTGTGGACGGCAGTGAGGGTCAGGCTGGGGGCGTTGTGTGTACGGCGGTGAGGGTCAGGATTGGTGTGGTGTTGGATGGTGGTGAGGGTCAAGCTGGGAGTTGTGAGTGGATGGTGGTGGCGGTTAGCCTGGGGGCGGTGAGTGTGGACAGCAGTGACGGTCAGGGTGATGGCGATGTGTGGACAGTGGTGAGGGTCAGCCTGGGGATGGTTTGTGAATGGCGGTAATGGCAAGGCTAGTGGCATTTTGTGGATGGCAGTGAGTGTCAGGTTGGGGGCAGTGTTGGATGGTGGTGAGGGTCAGGCTGGGGGCGTTGTGTGGGCGGCAGTGAGGGTCAGGATGGGGGTGATGTGTGGATGGCAGGGAGAGTTAGGCTGTGGGCGGTGTGTGAACAGCAGTGAGGGTCAGGCTGGGGTCATTCGATGGCAGTAAGGGTCTGGCTGGGGGCAGTGTGTGGATGGCGGTGAGGGTCAGACTGAGGGCAGTGTGGGTGGAGGTGACCGTCAGGCTAAGGGTGGTGTGTGGACCGTGGTGAGGGTCATACTGGAGGCATTGTCTGGATGGCGGTGAGGGTCAGGCTGGGGGCAATATGTGGATGGCGGTGAGGGTAAGGCTGGGGGCAGTGTGTGTGAACAGTGGTGAGCGTCAGGCTGAGGGCGGTGTGTGGGTAGTGTTGAGGGTCTGGTTCGGGGCAGTGTATGAACGACAGTGGGGGTTAGCCTGGGTGTGTTGTGTCCATGGTGAATTGGGTCAGCCTGGGGTCATTGTCTGGATGGCGGTGAGGATCTGCCTGGGGGTGGTGTGTGGACGGCGGTGGGTCAGGCTGGAGGCGGTGTTGGATGTCAGTGAGGGTCAAGCTGGGGGCGGTGTGTGGACTGCCGAGAGGGTCAGGCTTGTTGTAGCGTGTGGACAGTGGTGAGAGTCAGGCTGGGGGCATTGTGTGGATGGCGGTGAGGCTCAGGCTGTGGGTGGTCTGTGGACGGCATGAGGGACAGGCTGATTGCGTTGCATGGACGGTGGTGATGGTCAGGCTGGGGGTGTTGTGTGGACAGTATTGAGGGTCAGGCTGGGGGCGTTGTGTGGACGGCGGTGAGAGTGTGGCTGGGGCAGTGTGTGGATGGTGGAGAGGCTCAGGATGGGGGCGGAGTGTGAATGGTTGTGAGCGTCAGACTGGGGACGGTGTGTGGACAGTGGTGAGGGTCAGGCTGATGGCAGTGTGTGGATGGCAGTGAAGGTCAGGCTGTGGGCAGTGTTGGATAGTGGTGAGGGTCAGGCTGTGGGAGATGTTCGATGGCAGTGAGTGTCAAGCTGTGGGTGGTTTGTTGACATCGGTGAGGGTCAGGCTGTGGGTGGTGTGTGGATGGTGGGGAGGGTCAAGCTGGGGGCATTGTGTGGACAACGATGCGGATCAGACTGAGGAAGCTGTGTGGATGGCGGTGAGGGGCAGGCTGGGGCGTTCTGTGGACGGTGGCGAGGGTCAGATTGGGGGCGGTGTTGGATGGCAGTGAAGTTCAAGGAGGGGCGGTGAGTGGACGGTGGTGAGGGTCAGGCTGTGCACATTGTGAGGACGGCGGTGAGAGTCTGGCTGGGGTGGTGTGTGGATGGTGGTGTTGGTGAAGTTGGGGGCGGTGAGTGGACCGTGGTAAGGGTCAGGCTGGATGTAGTGTGTGGACGGTGGTGAGGGTCAGGCTGGGGGCATTGTGTGGATGGTAGTGAGGGTTAGGCTGGGGCGAGTGTTGGATAGTGGTGAGTGTCAGGCTGTGTTGGATGGCGGTGAGGGTCAAGCTGTGGGTGGTTTGTGGACATCAGATAGGGTCAGACTGGGGCTGCTGTGTGGACGCCAGTGAGGGTCACCCTGGGGATGGTGTATCAATGGCAGTGAGGGTCAGGCTGGGTATGATGTGTGGATGGCAATGAGTATCAAGCTGATGATGGTCTGTGGTCGGCGTGGAGTGTCAGGCTGATTGCGGTGTTTGGAATGCGGTGAGGGTCAGGTTGGGGGTGGCTTGTGGGCGGCAGTGAGTGTCAGGCTGGGGGCAGTGAATGCACGCCGATGAGGGTCAAGCTGAGGGATTTGTTGGACGGTGGTGAGGGTCAGGCTGGAGGCAGTGTGTGGCCAGCAGTGAGGGTCACGCTGTGGGCTGTGTGTCGACGGCAGTGAGGGTCAGGTTGGGGAGCAGTGTGTGGGCAGCATTGAGGGTCAGATTTGGAGCCGTGTGTGAACGGCAGTGTTGGTCAGGCAGGGGGCGATGTTGGACGGCGGTGAGGGTCAGGCTAGGGGCGGTATTGGACTGTAGTGAGGGTCAGTCTGGGAACGGTATGTGGAAGGCCTTTGTGGGTCAGGTTGGGGCGGTGTGTGGACGACATCGAGGGTGAGTCTGGGGGTGGTGTGTGAACAGCAGTGGGGGTCAGGCTGGGTGAGGTGTGTGGACGATGGTGGGGGTCAGTCTGAGCGCGGTGTGTGGATGGTGGTTAGGATCAGGCTGGGGGAGGTGTGTGAACGGCAGTGGGTGTCAGTCTGGGGGCGATGTGAGGATGTCAGTGCGGGTCAGGCTTGGGGAGGTGTGTGGACGGCAGTCAGGGCCGGGCTAGGGGTGGTATTAGACTGTGGTGATGGACGGGCTGAGTGCCAAGATAGATGGTGGTGGGTGTCAGGCTGGGGACGGTGTGTGGAGGGGCAGTGAGGTTCATGCTGGGCGTGGTGTTTGAAAGCAGTGTGGGTCAGGGTGGGGGCGGTGTGTGGATGGCAGTGAGGGCCAGGCTTGGGGCGGGATGTGGACGGCAGTGACGGCAAGGCTGGGGGCAGCGAGTGGGTGGTGATGAGAGTCAGGCTAGGGACGGTGTTGAACGGTGGTGAAGGTCAGGCTGGGGGCGGTGAGGGTCAGACTGGGGGCATTGTTGGGCGGCATTGAGGATCAAGCTGGGGCAGTGTTTGGACGGCAGTGAGCGTCAGGCTGGGACGGTGTTGGACGGCAGTGAGAGTCAGGCTGGGGCATCGTGTGGACGGTGGTGAGGGTCAGGCTGGGGGCTGTGTTTGGATGACGATTAGGGTCAGGCAGGGGGTGGTGTGTGGATGGTGGGGAGGGTCAAGCGGGGGGCATTGTGTGGACAACAATGCGGACAGACTGAGGAAGTTGTGTGGACGGCGGTGAGGGGCAGGCTGGGGCGTTCTGTGGACGGTGGCGAGGGTCAGATTGGGGGCGGTGTTGGATGGCAGTGAGGTTCAAGGAGGGCCGGTGAGTGGACGGTGGTGAGGGTCAGGCTGTGCACATTGTGAGGACGGCGGTGAGAGTCTGGCTGGGGTGGTGTGTGGATGGTGGTGTTGGTGAAGTTGGTGGCGGTGAGTGGACCGTGGTAAGGGTCAGGCTGGATGTAGTGTGTGGACGGTGGTGAGGGTCAGGCTGGGGGCATTGTGTGGATGGTGGTGAGGGTTAGGCTGGGGCTGGTGTTGGATAGTGGTGAGTGTCAGGCTGTGTTGGATGGCGGTGAGGGTCAAGCTGTGGGTGGTTTGTGGACATCGGATAGGGTCAGGCTGGGGCTGCTGTGTGGACGGCAGTGAGGGTCACCCTGGGGATGGTGTATCAATGGCAGTGAGGGTCAGGCTGGGTATGATGTGTGGATGGCAATGAGTATCAAGCTGATGATGGCATGGAGTGTCAGGCTGATTGCGGTGTTTGGAATGCGGTGAGGGTCAGGTTGGGGGTGGTGTGTGGACTTCTGTGAGGGTCAGTCTGGGAACGGTATGTGGAAGGCCTTTGTGGGTCAGGTTGGGGCGGTGTGTGGTTGGTGGTGAGGGTCAGGCAGGGGGCGGTGTGTGGATGACGTCGAGGGTGAGTCTGGGCGTGGTGTGTGAACAGCAGTGGGGGTCAGGCTGGGTGAGGTGTGTGGACGGTGTTTGGGGTCAGTCTGAGCGCGGTGTGTGGACGGTTGTTAGGATCAGGCTGGGGGAGGTGTGTGAACGGCAGTTGGTGTCAGTCTGGGCGCGATGTGAGGATTTCAGTGTGGGTCAGGCTTTGGGAGGTGTGTGGATGGCAGTCAGGGCCGGGCTAGGGGTGGTATTAGACTGTGGTGAGGGACGGGCTGAGTGCCAAGATAGATGGTGGTGGGTGTCAGGCTGGGGACGGTGTGTGGAGGGGCAGTGAGGTTCATGCTGGGCGTGGTGTTTGAAAGCAGTGTGGGTCAGGGTGGGGGCGGGATGTGGACGGCAGTGACGGCAAGGCTGGGGGCAGCATGTGGGTGGTGATGAGAGTCAGGCTAGGGACGGTGTTGAACGGTGGTGAAGATCAGGCTGGGGGCGGTGAGGGTCAGACTGGGGGCATTGTTGGGCGGCATTGAGGATCAAGCTGGGGCAGTGTTTGGACGGCAGAGAGCGTCAGGCTCGGACGGTGTTGGACGGCAGTGAGAGTCAGGCTGGGGCATCGTGTGGACGGTGGTGAGGGTCAGGCTGGGGGCTGTGTTTGGATGGCGATGAGGGTCAGGCAGTTGGTGGTGTGTGGAGTTTGGTGAAGGTCAGGCTGGGACATTGAATGGATGGCTGTGCGGGTCTGGCAGGGGGCAGTGTTGGACGGTGGTGAGGGTCAGGTTGGGGGTGTTGTGTGTACAGTGGTGGGTGTCAGGCTGGGGACGGTGTGTGGATGGTCGTGAGGGTCAGGCTGAGGGCGGAATGAGGACTGCGGTGAGGGTCACGATGGGGGTGGCGTTGGATGGTGGCGAGGGTCAAGCTGGGGACTGTGAGTGGACGACGGTGATCGTCAGGCTGGGGGCAGTTTGTGGACGGCAGTGTGGATCAGGCTGGGGACAATCTGTGGGTGGCGGTGAGGGTTAGGCTGAGGTCAGAGTGTGGACTGCGGTGAGGGTCAGCCTGGGGGCGGTGTGTGGACGGCATTGAGGGCCATGCTGGGGGTGGTGTGTGGACGGAGGTGAAGGTCAGGCTGGCGGCGGTGTGTGGACAGCGGTGAGGGTCAGGCTGTGGGTATTTTGTGGACGGCAGTGAGGGTCAGGCTGGGGCGCTGTTTGGACGGTGGTGAGACTCAGCTTGGGTGCGGTGTATGGACGGCAGTGAGGGCCATGCTGGGGGCGGTGTTTGGACAGAGGTGAAGGTCAGGATGGGGGCGGTGTGTGGACGGCGGTGAGGGTCAGGCTGGGGGCGTTGTGTGGAGGCGGTGAGGGTCAGGCTGGGGCATTGTGTGGACAGTGGTGAGGATCAGGATGGGGGCGATGTGTGGATGGCAGTGAGTGTCAGGTTGGAGGCGTGTGTGAACAGTGGTGAGGGTCAGGCTGGGGGTGTGTGTGGGCAGCGTTGAGGTTGTGGTTTGGGGCAGTGTGTGAACGGCAGTGGGGGTTAGGCTGGGAGGGGTGTGTGGATGGTGGTGGGGGTCAGTCTGGGGGTGGTGCATGGATGGCGGAAAGCGTTAGACTGGGGGCGGTGTGTGAATATCGGTGAGGGTCAGGCTGGGGTCATTGTCCGGACGGCGGTGAGGATCTTACTGGGGGCGGTGTGTGGACAGTGGTGACGGTCAGGCTGGGGGCGGTGTTGGATGGCAGTGAGGGTCAAGCTGGGGGCGATGTGTGGACGGCCGTGAGGGTCAGGCTTGGTGCGGTGTGTGGACTGCAGTGAGGGTCAGGCTGGGGGCGTTGTGTGGATGGCGGAGAGGCTCAGGCTGGGAGTGGTGTGTGGATGGCGGTGTTGGACAGGCTGATTGTGTTGCATGGACGGCGGTGAGGGTCAGGCTGGGGGCATTGTGTGGACAGCATTGAGGGTGAGGCTGAGGGCGTTGTGTGGACGGAAGTCAGGGTCAGTCTGGGCTGTGCGTGGATGGTGGTGAGGGTCAGATTGTAGGCGGTGTGTAGACGGAAGTGAGGGTCAGGCTGGTGCGTTCTGTGGACGGTGGTGAGGATACGATTGGGGGCAGTGCTGGATGGCAGTGAGGTTCAAAGAGGGGGCGGTAAGTGGATGGTGGTGTGGGACAGGCTGGGCGCGTTGTGAGGATGTCAGTGAGGGTGTGGCTGGGTCAGGGTGTTTGGATGGTGGAGAGGGTCAGGATGGGGGCGGTCTGTGGATGTCAGTGAGGGTCAGGCTGGGGGCATTGTGGGGATGGTGGTGAGGGTCAGGGAGGGGGTGGTGAGTGGACACCAATGTGGGTCAAGCTGTGGGAGATGTTGGACAGTGGTGAGGGTCAGGCTGGGGGCAGTGTGTGGGCGGCGATGAGGGTCAAGCTGCGGGCTGTGTATCGGGTGTTTGGGTAGCGTTGTGGGTCAGACTGGGGTCATGTGTGAATGATAGTGGTGGTCAGGCTGGGAGCGGCGTTGGATGGTGGTGAGGGTCAGGCTAGGGGCAGTATTTTAACTGTGGTGAGGGTCAGTCTGGGGACAGTGTCTGGATGGCCTTTGTGGGTCAGGTTCGGGCGATGTTTGGATTGCGGTGAGGGTCAGGCTGGGGGCGGTGGGTGGACAGCAGTGGCTGTCAGGCTGGGTATGATGTGTGAATGGTGGTGGGGGTCAGTCTAGGGGCGGTGTGTGAACGGCAGTGGGTGTCAGTCGGGAGCAATGTGTGGACATCAGTGCGGGTCAGGCTAGGGGTGGTGCGTGGACGGTGGTGGAGTTAATCTGGGGGCAGTGTGTGGAGGACGGTTAGGATCAGGATGGGGCGATGTGCGAACAGCAGTGGGTGTCAGGCTGGGTATGATGTGTGAACGGTGGTGGGACTCAGTCCAGGGACGGTGTGTGAACAGCAGTGGGTGTCAGTCTGGGGCGATGTGTGGACATCAGTGCGGGTCAGGCTGGGGGCGGTGCATGGACGGCAGTCAGGGCCAGGCTAGGGGTGGTATTAGATTGCAGTGAGTGACAGGCTGGGTTCCAAGATAGATGGTGGTGGGTGTCAGGCTAGGGGCGTGTGTGGAGGGGCAGTGAGGTTCATGCTGATGGCGGTGTTTGAAAGCGGTGTGGGTCGGGTTGGGGCGGTGTGCGGATGGCGGTGAGGGCCTGGCTGGGGGCGGGATCTGAATGGCGGTGACTGCAAGGCAGGGGGCAGTGTTAGGGCGGTGGTGAAGGTCAAGCTGGTGACGGTGTTGAACGGTGGTGAAGGTCAGGCTGAGGGTGGTGAGGGTCAGACTGGGGGCATCGTTGGGTGGCGCTGAGGATAAAGCTGGCGCGGTGTTTGGACAGCAGTGAGCGTTCGGCAGGGGGCGGTGTTGGACGGCCGTGAGGGTCAGGCTGGGGGCATCGTGTGGACGGCGGTGAGAGTCAGGCTGGGGCTGTGCTTGGACAGTGATGAGGGTCATACCGGGGCTCTGTTTGAACGCTGGTGAGGGTCAGGCTAAGGGCGGTGTGTGGAAGGCAGTGAGGGTCAAGCTGGCGGCAGTGTCTGGACGACGGTGAGGGTCAGGATGGGGGTGGCGTTAGATTGTGGTGAGGGTCAAGCTGGGGGCTGTGAGTGGAAGGCGGTGACAGTCAGGCTGGGGCAGTGTGTGGATGGTGGTGAGGATCAGGCTAGGGTCAATTTGTGTGCGGCGGTGAGGGTTACCTGGGGGCAGAGTGTGGACAACGGTGAGTTTCAGGCTGCGGGCATTTTGTGGACGGCGGTGAGGGTAAGGTTGGTGTCGGTTTTTGGACAGTGGTGAAATTCAGACTGGGGGCGCTGTGTGGACAGCAGTGAGGGCCATGCTGGGGGGCAGTGTGTGGATGGAGGTGAAGTTCAGGCTGAGGGTGGTATGCGGTCTGCGCTGAGGGTCAGCCTGAGGCCGGTGTGTGGATGGCGGTGAGGGTCAGGCTGGGGATGGTTTGTGAATGGTGGTGAGGGCCAGGCTGGGGGCGTTGTGTGGATGGCAGTGAGGGTCAGGTTGGGGCTGGTGTTGGATGGCAGTTACGGTCAAGCTGGGGGCGTTGAGTGGACGATGGTGAGGGTAAGCTGGGGGCAGTGTGTGGATGGCGGGGAGGGCCATGCTCGAGGCGGTGTGTGGACAGAGGTGAAGGTCAGGCTGGGGGCGTTGTGTGGACGTCAGTGAGGGCCAGGTTGGGGCATTCTGTGGACAGTGGAGAGGGTCAGAGTAGGGGCGGTGTTGGTTGGCAGTGAGGTTCAAGCAGGGGGCTGTGAGTGGACAGTGGTGAAGTTCAGACTGGGCGCGTTGTTAGGACGGCGGTGGGGGTCTGGCTGTGGGCAGTGTGGGTGGTGTTGGGTGGCAGTGAGGGTCTGGCTGGGGGCGGTGTGTGGACATTGGTGAGGGTCAGGCTGGGGCTGGCGTGATGTGGGCAGTGAGGCTAACCCTGGGGACATTGTATCAACGGCAGTGAGGGTAAGGGTGGGGATGGTGTGTGGACGGCGGTGAGGGTCAGGTTGGCAGCGGTGTGTGGACGGCAGTGAGGGTCAGGTTGGGGGCAGCGTGTGGACAGGGGTGAGGGTCAGGCTGGGGGCAGTGAGTGGATGCCAATGAGGATCAAGCTGGGGGCAGTGTTGGAATGCGGTGAGTTTCAGGCTGGGTGCAGTGTATGGACAGCGTTGAGGGTCAGGCTGGGGGCGGTGTGTGGAGTTCAGTGACGGCCATGCTGGGGGCGGCGTGTGGACGAAGGTGAAGGTCAGGCTGGGGGTGGTTTTTGAACGGCAGTGAGGGCCAGGCTGGGAGCGTTGTGTGGATGGTAGTGAGGGTCAGGTTGGGGGCTGTGTTGGATGGCAGTAACGGTCAAGCTGGGGTCGTTGAGTGGACGATGGTGAGGGTCAGTCTGGGCTCATTGTGTGGACGGCGGTGAGGGTCAGGCTGGTGCGTTGAGTGGACGGCGGTGACGGTCAGGATGTGGGTGGTGTGTGGACGTCGGGGATGGTCAGGCAGGAGGTGGTGTGCGAGCGTCAGGCAGGGGTCATTGTCTGGACGGAGTGAGGGTCTGACTGGGGGCGGTGTGTGGATGGCAGTGAGAATCAGGCTGAGGGCGGTGTATGGACAGCAGTGAGGGTTAGGCTGGGGTTGTTGTGTGGAGGGAGTGACGATCAGCCTGGGGGCAGTGTGTCGGCGGCGGTGAGCGTCAGGGTAAGGGCAGTGTGTGGACCATGGTGAAGTTCATGCTGGGGGCATTGTGTGGATGGCAGTGAGGGTCAGGCTGGGGGTGGTGTGAACAGCAGTGAGATTTAGACTGTGTGCAATGTGTGGGCATCATTGAGGGTCAGGCGGTTGGCGCAGTGTGGATGGCAGTGAGGGCCTGGCTGGGGGTGGTGTGTAGACTGCGATGACCATCAGGCTGTGGGCGGTATGTGGATGGTGCGGTGTTGGATGTTGGTGGGGGTTACGCTGGGGGCGGTGTGTGGACGGTGATGAGTGCCAGGCTGGGGGCGCTGTGTGGGTGGAGGTGAGGGTCAGGTAGAGGGCAGTGTACGAACTGCGGAGAGTGTCAGGCAGGTGTGGTGTGTGTTGACGGCGGTGAGGATCATGTTGGGGGCGGTGTGTGGATAGCGCTGACATTCAGTCTGGGTACGGTGTGTGGATGGCAGTGTGGGTCAGGCTGGGGCAGTGTGCAGGCGGCAGTGAGGGTCAGGGTTGGGGCAGTGTTGGATGACGATGAAGGTCAGGCTACGGGTGGTGTGTGGACGGTGGTGAGGTTCATGCTGGGCGTGGTATGTGGATGCCAGTGAGGGTCATGCTGGGGGCGGTGTGTAGATGGAAGTGAAGGTCAGGCTGGGGACTGTGTGTGGATGGCGGTAGGGGTCAGGCTGGGGGCGGTATTTGGACGGCGGTTAGTGTCAGGCTGGGGGTGGTGTTGCTTGCGCTGTTTGGCATGCAGGTTGGGTAGCTTCACCAGGTTGGCACCATATTTTTAGGTATGCCTGGTATTGCTCCTGGCATGCCCTGCGGAACTCTCCATTGAACTAGGGTTGATTCCCCTGGCTTGATGTTAATGGTTGACTGGGGAATATACCAGGCCATGAGATTTCAGATTGGGCTGGAGTACAGTTCTGCAGCTGCTGTTGGCCCACAGTGAGACAGAATTTGCATGGCCAAGAGGGCTGATTGTGTTGTTGTATTTTCCAGTGCATTGGTAGGTGTAATGTGGTCAATCCAGTTTCATTCCTTTGTTGAGACTGTGCAGTGATTAATACAATGAGTGATTTGATGGACCACTGTCAGGAATGCAACATTTTAAAAAAGGTTTTGTGATTTACACATGAAAGAAGTGAAACTAGCATGGTATTCGAACAGATGAAAGACTCAACAGACAATCAAGGTATTTTTCAATGGATAATTTCAGTTACATCACACTAAATATTTGCTCTAAATTCTGTGCCTTAGAATTGTGCCCTCCACAATCACCTGATGAAGGAGCGGTGCTCTGAAAGCTAGTGTGCTTCCTATTAAACCTGTTGGACTATAACCTGGTGTTGTGTGATTATTAACTGAGAATATTACAGCACTACTAACAGGGCAGCATGTAAACAGGCTCAGTCCAGTTAATCAATACATTCGGAAAGATTTCCTCCAAGTTTGATGACGCAATATTCGTCAAAACCGTCAACTTCAACCTGCAATGTTGTTATTAACAAAACCTCAGGCTGACACAAAGCTCCCCACCCCACTGCAATGTGGTAACCGGGCCCGGCCCAGGAATTGGAACTGGGACATTTGTGGACTGTGATCTCAAAGGAAGGGAGCAAACACAATTCTGACAGATTAGTCCTCAAAGATGAGTAGCAAGTTTAAGACAAGGCAGCAAGGCAGGTTGTATGCCTGCTTGCACTTAGCTTAATTGCATTTCTATTTATAGTTGTGTTTTGCAAAGTATAAAGAAGTATGTGTTTTTTCATGGTTGGGGAGTTTTATTCTAGTTGATCACAGTTGCTGCCTCTCGTTCCCCAAGTCAAATCATAGGATCGATAACAAAACAATAAACTGCAGGTGCTGGAGATCTGAACCCCAGAAACAAAGTGCTGGAGAAACTCAGCAGTTATGAGGGCATTGGTGAAGAGAAAAATAATGTTGCATTTCATTTCAGTGACTCTTTGTTTGAACGGAAAAATGGTCATGAGACTTGGAGCTTACAATGTTTTATTCCCCTCAGAGATGCTGCTGGACCTGTGGTTCTCCAGCATTGTGCTTTCGATAGTGAACTTTATTTACAAAACAGATCGGAAAAATACTAATCTCCAAAAGTGAAAGGTTCATTGCAAACATGAGCATAGTTTCCACACTTGAGTTACACAAGCATGCCTCAGTTTAAAAACAAGATTTAACTCAAAATAATATTTCATCTCAAAATTAGCCGAGTTACACCAGTAATAAAGCTCATCCACCCAATGAGGCACTTCAGTACAACATCCTGCAGTGTTGCACACAGCCACCTTGACCAAAGAATGATCACATGGCACAAGGTTGAAGGCCAAGAGCATGTCGCTTTAAAGGAGCTGAAGTCAAACTCAACTTTTGGAAGGATTTTTTTTTAAACCTGATTGAACATTTAAATCTCAGAGCATATCTTTGCTTTTTTAAACATAGTGTGAGGGAAACATCCCACATCTTGCTCAAGGTTCAGTTCGGTCTGATACATCGAGCCAAAGGTAAAGCAAACATCACACTTTCCATTCACTTCTACAAAGGGCTGACATCACATTTCTTCAGGATTTAAAGTATTTTATAAATTGTTTGTAAAATCATTTGTCACATTAAAGAACTGGACAATAAATGTCATTGTTTGGAATAAGAGTGAAGCCTGTGACAGCAGATTTATCTTTGGAGGGCAGTGTGTGCGCTTTCTAAGTTGTGGGAGCACTTTAGGAGACTGCTCCCAGATGGTGATAGTGAGCATATCTGGAATGCACTGTTTAGATTTGGGAATCCATGGGAGACAACTGTGGTTTCACTAATACTTGGCTTCCGTTGTTGGTCTACAGGAATCAATTCATAAAGTTACTTATGTATTGTTGTTGACTACCTGAATGGTATTCAAATCTGCCAGGCTGCCTTCAATAGTGTAAATGCATCTATGGTAAATATTTGGAATATTCCAGAACTGCCCAGTGCTTGGCAAATTCAGGGAGGACAAAAAATCACATTGAGAAATTTGAAATTAAGAATCCAAGAGGACGTAACCACTGACGTATTCAATTCAAATAGTTAAATGGAGTGCTGACATTTAAAATATCAGTTATCCATATGAATGGATGGACTGACAGAATTGGGACTAAATTCCTAGCTGGGCATGTGAAATGTGCTTTGATAAAGTCACCTGCATTTACCAACAATAATTTGGCAAGCTCGGAAATTTAAAAAAACAATACGAGCTTCATTGCTGCTCCAGTCGGGTCCCAAGCTCTGTGAAAAAAAAACAATGTTCAGGTTTATTGCATACACTCTGAAACACGTGTTTTTCTCCTACAGATCCTGCAAGTTTCCCCAATGAGCAAAGCAAGTCAGGCAGCATCCGAGAAGCAGGAGAGTTGACGGTTCGGGCATAAGTCCTTCATCAGGAATCACAGGTTTCAGAAAAATTACTGGCATAGACTTATGCCAATACATATGTAGAAGGGTCAGATTAGAGACTAATTTCAGATTTGGTACCATTCAGTGCAACATTTCAGTATGATATTTACATATGTACCTTAAAGAGAAGTTGTCTAAAATTACAAGCTCTAGACCGATTATAGAATTAAACCTGGAAATAAAGCTGGTGACCCAGAATGGCAAAGTGAAGTCCCATCAGTATCGCCTTGGGCAGTGTCAAGTAAGACTTTGACAACAGAGTTGCCACTTTGGTGTAACCTGCAGTCTGGCCAAATTGCAGCAAACATCTGTTCAATTTTATCGGCAAACAATTGAATGCAAAATCCTCCTTGCAAAATAATGAGGCAGCATTTTGGGATGTCATTTTTAACATATATTATTTTCAAAGTTACTCACAATTAAGAGTGATCACTTGGTGCTGTCTGCATAACACAGTACGAAAAGGAATTTACAAAAAAAACATTATAACCCAAATTCAGAGTAATTAATTCATTGATATTGCATGGGTCCAGCATTTATAAGTAATCAATTGTTAAAAATAAATACAGATACATTTACTAACTATATTGGAGTACAGTCAAGTTTCTTACTGAACAGTGACAGCATTGGACAGAGTCTGCATTAATTTAAGAGCGGGGAATCATACTTAGCAAATCAATTGAAAGAATCTACAGAGTCGAATATTAAAAAAGAAATTTCAGGACCTTTAGAAAAGCTTATCATTAAACATGGTAGACTGCGTTTTGTGAAAGAGAAACTATATTTGACAAATTTACTACATTTTTTGAGGAGATAACAAGCAGGGCTGATAAAGGGCAATCCAATGATGTTCTGTATTTGGATTTTAAAAATGTAAATGATGAGGTGCTACATAAAATTTAATTGCACAGTTTAGGAGCTCATGGCATCGGGGTAATGTATTAGCATGGACTGAGGATTGGTTAACCACACTGGCTGTTGCTGAGACCTCACTTGGAGTACTGTATACAATGTTAGCTCCAATATTTAATAAAGGATAAATTAACATAGGAGACCATTCAAAAAAGATTCACTTAGCTGCTTTGAGAACAAAAGGGTTGACCTATCAAGAATAGATAAGCAGGGGTGATCTTATGGAAACAAGATTCTGAGGAGCTTGACAGGGTAGATGTTGACGAGATCTTCTAGCACCAGTGAAGTCTCAAGCCAGGGGACATTACATAAGGGAACATTCATTTTAGAAAAAGTAAAGATTTTTTTTCCCTCAGTGAATGGCTAGAATTTTCTCACCCAAACAATTGTGAAAGTTAAATGTGGGAGGGGAATGGTTGGGTTACTCTTTGGAGGGTTGTTCTGGCTTGTTGGGCTGAAGGGCCTGTTTCCACATAGTAGGGAATCTGTGATTCTATCTCAAATTATTTTAAAAGAGGGCAGACAGATTTTTGAAATATTGAGCTGTTGAGGGCTATGCGGATCAAGCATAAAAGAGGTGTTGAGGTCTGGGTTGGCCCAGCCATGATCTGATAGAATGGGGGAACAAGCTGAAGGCGATGAATGCCCGACGCCTGCTCCAATTCCTTGAGGCTCCATTTCATTTTTTTTATGTTTCCAAAGAAGAGCGTGATGCAATGTGCTAAAGATCTCAGAAGTTGTGAAAAGCAGTGAAAATGGCGTGTTTATGTATTGGTTCAGATGGCATTGATTCATCAATCACAGCAATAGAGTCATGAGAGGGAAGGGATTTCCCTCCATGAATAAAGGAAATCTACTGCAGAGCTCACACAAAGGGAATTCTTCCCCTCAGCAAACTCTCCTATCACATTACCCAGCATATCAGCGAAAGCAGAACGCACTGCGCATGCTGTAGCCAACAAAGTGTCCGGCGGGTAATTGATGTCAGCACCGGACCAATGAAAGGTCGGTGGGCGGATCTGGGGGACCGAGCGGGATGTTGGTCCTCCAACCAATCAAAGTAAATGAAGGGCGGTGCGAAACTAAGCCATGTGATCACCCCCGCGCGCGGCGCAGAGTCGCTGTAATGAATGTTCGGGAAGTTATGGAGAGATAGGATACGGTAAGGAAAGAAATCAACAGGGAAACGGGAGAAAAACTGTGTTGCTGTGAGCGGAGAGATTTTACAAACAAATTGTGCACGTCGCAAAACACAAACTTGAATGTGCCAGTCACGTGTTTGCAGTAATTGGGGAATTGCCTCAGCGCGGCTGCAGGCCTGAGTGAGCGCCGCCATCTTTATTCGGGACAACGATTCACTGGACACGTGCTGAGCCGCCATCTTTGTAGGGGGCAAGATGCAGCAAGGCGCATGTGTAGCCTTTCTATCGTATAGAGTCATTGGGATCAGAGCAGCCAATACTGCTCTGATTCACTGCTGGGCTCCCTCATGACCACTTTCTCAATATATATCTTCGTCAGTCTCGAAAGTAATTTATAGACAAAGGGTTTTTCACTGCGGCCCAGCCCCTGACCATGTACTGCTCTATTATCAGATTACTTTTTTCTTGAATATTTTTGGCAGTCAAGAATTCTTTTTTCCAACAAGCAAGTGTATTTTCCTTCCATTTCTGACTATCAACTTCTGCACCATTTTCATTCCCTGTAATCCGTTTTGCACTCCCTGAAACATTAACTGTGTTTCTACTTCCGCAGATACCAGTGATTACTTCCAAAGCCCTGTTGCCTGTGGAGAGGGTGATGTTTGACTTTCTTGTGCAACAGCAGTTTGTGTGGTGAAGGTGCTCCTACAATGTGGTTGGATAAGAGACATTACAGAATATTCATTCATCAACAGTGATGATGATTTGAAAATAAAGTCTAAATCAAAAACTGTTTGTATTTCTATATTCATGCTTATAATTTTACAAAGATACTATTGAGAACTTTAGACATAAGGCCAGAGATGGAGATATTAGGTCAGGTGACCAAACATCTTGCCAAAAAGCAGGTTTTAAGGGATGTCTTAAAGGTGGGAAGCAGACCTGTGAGGTTTTGGCTGCGAATTTCAGACCAAGCTGCTTCAGCAACTGTAGAAACAGCCACACAGGTGAAGTAATGAATTAACAAATGGTTGTGAGTCTCGAAGAAAATGGGTTGTCGACGTCTCAAAGTGTGTGTGGTGCCGGGAGCTAGGGATTATCACAGCCAGGAATTAAATCAAGTGTGAGAATTTTAAATTGAGGGATATTGGCCAGGTGCTGACAGGTAAGACTAGATTGGGTTGGTGTATCTGGTTGGCATGGACGGGTTGGACCGAAGGGTCTGTTTCCTTGCTGTACATCTCTATGGCTGTATGCTGTTGATTCTAATTAGGAACCTTTTGATGAATCAACAATCCGAGATTTCGACTTTCTTGAGATTACAGGGAGGTTGAATGTGGGAAGCTGTCCCTGAGTGTGTTTGGAAAATGAAGTCTGGAGATAACACACAACGGATGAGAGCTTCAGGATATGAGCTGAGATGAGGGTGGAATCAGCAAGAATTAGTGATCTTGGAGTGGGACTGAGTTGTCACACTCACCTCACCTCTGGTATTCACCTGGTTGTCAGGTTGTGAATCAGGGCGGTAACACAATCGGGAGCTGAGTGTCCCTGGTGGAGCCGAAAATGAGTGTCACTCAGCTGGCTGTTGCTGAGCAGCTGCTGCTTGGTAGCCCTATTGATGACATCTTCCATCACTTTACTGCTGATCGAGTGTGGACTGACAGAGGGAAATTGCCTGGGTTGGATTGCCCTGTGTTTTTGTGTTGAACATTCCTGGGCAATGTTCCACATTGTCGATAGGTGCTCGTGCTGGAGTGGTACTTGGCTTGGTGGGTGGCAAGTTCTGGAGCACAAGATATCAGTATTATTGCCAGAATATTTGCAGGACATGCAGTCTTTGCACTACTTAACCATTTCTTGATGTTATTCAAACTGAATCGAACTGTTTTCAAACTCACATCAATGATGTTGGAAACCACTGGAGAAGGTTGAGATGGATCAGCCCACTTTGCACTTCTGGCTGCAGATTGCTGCAAATGCTGTTGTCTTATCTGGTGCATGGTGTGTGAGGCTCCTCCATCAGTAAGCGTGGGGATATCTATGATGCTTCCTGCAGTGAGTTGTTTAATTGTCCATCACCGTTCGCAACTGGGTGTGGCAGAACTGCAGAGCTCCGATCTGTTCCACTGAATGTAGGATCATGTAGCTCTGTTGCTTGCTGCTGATGCTGTTTGATATGCAGGTAGTTCTGTTTGATAGCTTCACCAGGTTGGCACTTCGTTTTTAAGTCTGCCTGGTGCTGCTCATGGCATGCCCACCTTTACTGTCCATTGTGATGGGTGAGAGCGGGATTTACAAACCCATGAGATTACAGATTGTGCTGGAGTACAGTTCTGCTGCTGTTGATGTCCCATAGTGCCTCAGAGATACCCAGTTTGAGATTTTACATCTCTTCGAAGTCTATCCCATTTAGAATGATGATAGTGCCACTCAACACAGTGGAGGTTTTTCTCAACTTTAAGGCAAGACTTTGTCTCCAAAAGGAATGTGTGATGGTCGCTCGTACCGATACTGTCATGGACAGATATATCTGCAGCTGGTCAATTCATAACAATGAGATCAAGTATGTTTTTCCCTCTTGTTGGTTCCCTCACCACTTGCTGCAGATTCAGTTGAGCAGCTATACCCTTTAGGACCTGGCCAGCTCAGTCAGTAATTCTGTTGCAGAGCAAGTCTCGATAGTGGACATTGAAATCCTGTACCCAGAGTACGTTTGACACCATTTTACTTCCTCAGTGCTTCCTCCAAGTGTTGTTCAAAATGAAGGAGAACTGATCCATCAGCCAAGGGAGGACGGTACGTGGTAATCAGCAGGAGCCATGAGACCTGCTGGTCTCCGGAGCCAATGCTGTGTACTCCAGGTCAAATCCTCCCTGTCTGTAGACCACTGTGCCACCACCTCTGCCTGGTCTGTCCTGCCGGTGGGACAGGACATATCCAGAGATTTCAGGAGAAAGTGAAGACTGCAGATGCTGGAGATCAGAGTCAAGGGTCTGGTGCTGGAAAAGCACAGCAGGTCAGGCTGATGAAGGGCTTAGTCTTGAAACATCGATTCTCCTGCTCCTCGGATGCTGCCTGACCTGTTGTGCTTTTCCAGCACCACACTCTCGATATCTAGGGATGGTGATGGTGGTGTCTGGTCATCTTTGTAAGGGATGATTCCATGAGTATGACTATGTCAGGCTGTTCCTTGACTGGTCTGTGAGACAGCTCTCCACATTTTGGCACCAAAAACCATATGTTAGTGAGGAGGACGTTGCACCATCAAGAGGGCTGATTCTGTGGTTGTAATTTCTGGTGCCGTGTTAGTTGCCAACTGGTCCATCCAGTTTCATTCCTATGTTGAGACTTTGCAGTGAATAATACAGTGAGTAGCTGGCTGGGCCGCTATCAGGTTGGCAGGATTTTTTTCGCCATTGACAATGGTTTCATGGAGATCAGGATATTCCTAATACATTGTTTTTTTCTTGAATTTAGATTCCACCATCTGCCAAGATGGGATTTGAATCAGGACTTCAGTCGTTTGTTTTAATATTCTGGATAAAAGCTAAATACATCAGGATTGTTCACTCATTTTAAATTTCACTAACCCTGGTTTTGTTTCTTTGTAAAACACTGCCCATCATCCTGTGTCCTCCGTCCTCTATCCTCCAATCCAACAACGAGTGAGGAGCACATGGAGTTTCTCTGTCACTAAGACTGAGATAATCCGATCTGCTGCTTCTCTCTCTCCCACTAGCCCACTGAGTCAAACTGCCTCACGTGGTGTTCCTGGTTTTTGTCCTAAAACTACATCTTTCTCCAGTCTCTTGTCAAGCCTTATCAGAGCTCACCTTGACCCTTTACCCTAATCTCGTTAAACTTAGTGGGCGGCACGGTGGCACAGTGGTTAGCACTGCTGCCTCACAGCGCCAGAGACCCGGGTTCAATTCCCGCCTCAGGCGACTGACTGTGTGGAGTTTGCACGTTCTTCCCGTGTCTGCGTGGGTTTCCTCCGGGTGCTCCGGTTTCCTCCCACACTCCAAAGATGTGCAGGTCAGGTGAATTGGCCATGCTAAATTGCCCGTAGTGTTAGGTAAGGGGTAGATGTAAGGGTATGGGTGGGTTGCGCTTCGGCGGGTTCGGTGTGGACTTGTTGGGCCGAAGGGCCTGTTTCCACACTGTAAGTAATCTAATCTAATCAAATCTCACTTTCCAAATCTCTTTTCTCCGCTGCCGCCTCATCACACCCCTTCGCCAATTCATAGATATTGTTCCTTGTTCTGTCTGTTGGTCTTTTTTTGGTTATGTCCTTCTCTCCCATTCTGTGAAAAACTAATATTTGACCTCACCGTTGTTGGAAAATCCTGCTCCATATCCACTCTCCCTTTCCTTTCTGAATTCCTTGCATTTGGTGTCCCCCAACGTTCTATCCTTGGTCTCTCCTGAATCTCACGTACATAGTGCCAGGAGGTGATATCATCCAAAAACACTGTGTTAGGTTTGACATGTACACTGACGATGCCCAGCTCTCCCTCCCCATCATCCCTCTCCATTACTCCACTGTTAGTCAGTTATCAAACTGCTTTTCGCATTCCCACTACTCAATTAGCTGCAATTTCAGCCAATGAAACATTGTCATGGTTAAACCCATTGCCTTACCTTTACCTTTCTGCTGAGCCCCTCCCTCTCACTGGGAACTCTCTGAAGCAGAATGACACTCTTCACAACATTGCTGTTTTATCTGACCCCAAGGTGACCTTCTGATCAGACATCCACGCAATCACAAACACCAAGAATTCCAATCACTTCAACGTTGCTTTTCTCCACCTCACCCCAGCTCCATTGCTACTGAAACCCCTTACCCGCGTCTGTGTCGCCTTAACTTGAATCCAAGACAGAACCCTTGATTCCGTGACTCATAATCTCAGTATTTACCCTCAGACACATCCTCTCAGTATTTATCCTGTCAAACCCCTAAAGAATCCCATCTGTCTCAATGAGATCACCTCTCTTTCTCCAAAATCCATTGAGTATTGTCCCAACCTTTTCATCCTTTATTTAAAAGATAATCCCTCCAACCCGGAGATCATCTTACTGAATCTTCCATGAAATGCCTCCAATAAAATGACACATTTCCTTATCTAAAGGGACCAAAACTGCTCTCATTACTGCAGATATGGTGGTCTCACCAGCACTTCCACACGTTACTCTCAGGTAGAGACTCCAAACTCTAATACTGAAAACCTTTGAAACAAAACATTCGAATCCCCTTCCTGATTCCCTGTTGTAACTGTGTGGTAGCTTTCTGTGTTTCCTGAACAATTACCCACGGTCCCTGTGTGGTGCAGCTTTCTACAGTTTCCACCATTTAAATAGTACTTTGTTCTTTTATTATCTCCTCCAAAATGAGCAATTTCCCAATTTTCCCAAGCTAAACCCCATCTGACAACTTATTGCCTCCTTCTCCTGTGCATATCTCCCTTTTCATAATCCTCTTAGACCTTTACAGTTATGCCTTTTCTAGGAGATATCCCCCCTTCCCATTCTTCCAAACATTTACTGGGAGCACTGGGCAGTGGGAAGCAGGCAGAGTTGCTGTCTTTTTAGGGATACGCTTTGGAGTGATTGAGAGGATCTTCCTACCCATTGGTCAGGATGGAGACAACTTGCCCATCGTTAGGCATTAGCCTTTCACACCCATATGATTGATGAGGAAGAGCGGCAGCACGGAATGAAAGAAAAGAAAGTCATTCTTGTTCCCCATATCTCACTGACGCTTGGATCATTTTCTTAAATGTGTCAAAGCACTGCTGTGTTCAGTCACATGAGATCTCAAGTTGGAATCTCCTAGAAACCCACAGATTTCCCCCTGAGTTGACTGCTGATGTCGTCAAGGGTAATATGTACAGTAATCCTGGGCCACGAGGAGGGGATGATGTGAGTTTCTAACTTGAAGTGATAGTGACAGATTTTATAAACTTGTATTACAGGATATTACAGGTGGACATTCAGGTGGTAATCTCAGTAAATATTCTGCTAAACTCTGATTGAATTACTCAATATATCAGGATGTATATATTCGCATTGCGTGTGTGAGTATTGTGTTCCAGATCAATACCATTTGCTGCTTAAAAATTCTCCTTTGAATCATTGCATTCTCTCAAAAGGTCTCCCCAAACCTTAAATGTGTCCTGTAATCCTTTTATGCTGACCTGATGAGTGGAAGGTTTTTTATTCGAATGTGTAATTTTTATATAAGGATGTCTCAGAGAGGGAGCAGAATATTCTTAAAGGGGAGAATAACCATTTTGAGGGGAGGCTGTCGTTTATAGGTATCAATGACATGGGAATAGAAGAGTTCACATTATTGCACCATTGGAATCTCTTGTGGGGTAGAATTGACCTCCATCAGAAGGATAGATTGTACTGGCACTGGAAGGGCATAGTTGCTAGTGCTATTCAAGAGGCATTAAAACAGTGAAGGAATGTGGGTAAACCCAGAGAGAGAGAGTGAGGGAAGAGCTAAGTCTGACGCTGGTACAGTTCAGACGTCAAACAGTCAAGGCAGGCAAGGGCAAGGCACAGAATGAGCAGTTACTCTGCATTTATTTCAATGCAGGAGGCCCGATAGGTCGGGCAGAGGAGCTCAGGGTATGGTTTTGAACATCGCACTGGGATATTATAGCAATTACAGAGGCATGACTTAATGATGGATAGGACCAGCAGCTTAATGTTCCAGTGTATAGATACTATAGCAAAGATAGAAAGGGGCAACAGAGCAGGGGGAGAGGTATTTTTGATAAGGGATAACATTACAGCTGGGCTTCAACAGGGTATTCCTGGGAGTACATCCAAGCAGGTTATACAGGTGGAACTGAGAAATAAGAAAGGGATGATCTCCTTATTGGGATGGTACTATTGACCGCCCCCCACTTCCCCAATAGTCGGCATGGGGTTGAGAAGCAAATTTGCTAAGACATCACTTATCTGTAAGAATAGTCTGGTTGTATACAAGACTTGACCTTCTTTGTTATTCATTCACAGGATGAGGGTATCACTGGCTGGGCCCAAAGGGCAGTAAAGAGTCAACCACATTGCTGTGGGTCTGGAGTCACATGTAGGCCAGACCAGGTAAGGATGGCAAATTCCTTCCCTGTAGGATATTAGTGAATCTGATGAGGTTTTATTTTGCAATAATCAACAATGGATTCATGGTCTTTAATAGATTATTAATTCTACATTTTTAATGGATTCACATTCCACTGTCTGCCATGACGGGATCCAAACCCTGGGCCCCAGAACGTTATCTGAGTGTCTGGATTCTCCATCTAGTGATAATCTCACTAGGCCATTTGGCAGGGTGAGTGACTGAGGTATCCGTGGTGCAGCACATCAGCACCAAAGATCCCATGGTCTCTGCAGAAGATAGAAAGGGCTGGGGAGGGAGATATATCCCTGGTGGTGGGGTCTGACTGTAGGTAACGGACATAGCAGAGGTTAATGGAGATTAGTGGGTGGCCGGTGAGGACCGGGGGATTATATTCTTATTGTGGTCGGAGGGGTGGGGGGAAGTCGGAGGTACAGGAAGTGGAGGATATACGTTGGAGTGCATTGTTGATCAAGTGTGAGGAAAATGCGGTACTTGAAAGAGGAAACCTTTCTGGGATGTCCTGGAGTGGAATTGCTTCTCCTGGGAGCAGATATGGTAGCGGGGGAGGAATTGGGAGTACAGGATCACGTTTTTACAGGAATATACTCGAGGGTAATCAGGAGAACAAAAAGGGGACTTGAAATATCTCTAGGAAATAGTTTAAGGAGAATCCAAAGAGATTCTACAAATACATTAAGGATAAAATAATAACCAGAGAGAGAATCGGACCCCTTAAAGATCAGCAAGGCCATCTATTGAACAACAGGAGTTGGGAGAAATACTATGCTATTCTATTCTGGAGAGTTTGGAGAAATAAATAGTCATAACTTGAAAAGTGTCTATATTACAGAGGAGGAAGTACTGGATGTCTTAAACAGTAGCAAGGTGGATAAATCCCTGGGACCTGATCAGGTGTATCGCAGAAATTTGTGGAAAGCTAGGAAGGTGATGGCAGTGCCCCTCCCTGAGGTATTTATATCATTGTTTGTGACAGGTGAGGTGCTGGAAGATGGGTGCCATTATTTAAAAAAAGGTGGTAAGGAAAGGCCAGGGAACAAGAGAACAGTCAGCCTAACGTCAGTGGTAGGTAAGTTGTTCGAAGGGATTCTGAGGGACAGGATTTACATGTATTTGGAAAGACGAGGATTGATTAGGGATAGTCAACATGGTTTTGTGTGTGGGAAATTCTCTCTCTCGAACTTGATTGAGTTTTTTTTTGAAGATGTGACAAAGATGATTGATGAAGGCAGACTGTGGACGTTGTCTATATGGACACTGAACGATGTTCCACAAAGCAGACTGATTAGCAAGGTTAGATAACATGAAATGTTGGGAGAACTAGTCATTTGGATACAAATCTGGCTTGAAGGTAGGAGGCAGAGGGTGGTGATGGAGGGTTGCTTTGCGGACTGGAGGCCTGTGAGCAGCATTGTCCTGCAGGAATGGATTTGGGTCCTTGAATAAGTGAATTGGATGTGAATATGAGATATGGTCAGTGAGTTTACAGAAGACACCAAAATTGTAGGTGTAGTGGACAATGAAGGAGGTTAGGTCAGAATATAACAGTATCTTGACTAGATGGGCCATTGGAGTTAGGAATGGCAGACTGGGTTCAATTTAGACAAATGTAAGCTGTTGGATTTTGGAAAGGCATATCAGACCAGGACTTGTACACTTAATGGTAAAGCCCTTGGGAATGTTGCTGAACATAGAGACCATGGAGTGCAGGTTCATTGTTCCTTGAAAGTAGAGTCACAGGTAGGCAGACTAGTGGAGGTGGTGTTTGGTATGCTTATATTTATTGGTCAATGCATTGAGTACAGAAGCTGGGACGTCAAATTGTGGTTGGACAGAACATTGATTAAGCCATTTCAGGAATTATGTTTTAAGTTCGAAATTCCCTGTTCTGGAAAGGATGTTGTGAATCTTGAAAGAGTTCAGACAAGATTTACAAAGACTTTGCTAGGTTTGGAGGATTTGGGCTACAGGGAGAGGCTGAATAGGCCAGGGTTAATTTCCCTGGAGAGTCAAAGACTGAGAGGTGACTTCATGGAGATTTATAAAATCATGAAGGGCGTGGATAAGGTGAATAGCCAGGGTCTTTTCCCCCCAGCTAGGTGGGTTCAAAACAAGATCACATGGGCTAAAGTTGAGAGGGCAAAGATTAAAAACGGATTTAAGGGGCAAAGTTTTCAAGTTGTGTGTGGTGTATGTGTGGAATGAGCTGCCAGTTGAAGTAGTGGAGGCTGATACAATTACGACATTTGAAAGGCATCCGATTGGGTACGTGAATAGGAAGAGTTTCCAATGATACGGACCAATAGCTGCCAAATGGGACTCCGTTTGTTGAGGATTCCTCGTTGTCATGGACAAATTGGACCAAAGGTCTGTTTCTGTGCTGTACATCTCTATGACACTAATACATGAAAATAAGATATGTTCCCCTTTTGTGGAGAGCTAGCAGAAGCACAGGTAATTGTCCTTGGAGCTGAGAAGGTTAAGCAATGATTTTGACCAGGTGCAAATTTGTTTCTAGGATATCTAATCTGCAGAGAGAGCGGAATTGTTAACAATGTCACAATTTTAGTAACTATTTTCAGGTAATTGGCAAATAATGTGAATATGTGAACATTTTTTTATTCAGTAAGTTCTGAGTATCTGGAACAGTCTGAATGGCAGCTGGACACAGACTCAGCAGTTATTCATAAACAGATTTGCAGCATCTCCAGCGGGAGAGGGTACAGCCCCAATGGGCAGAATAGCCCCAGCCCCTGTGATCTGTGATAATGCCCCATTGACTGTGAATGCTGAAGCTCATCCCAGGGCAGAGAGAAGGAGGATCCCACCACTCACCTCACAATGGGCCTCGATGATTGATGTCAGCGCAGGCCAATAGGGGGCAGAGAGCAGGACTGGAGGACCAGGTCGGACCAGTTTGTCCTCCAACCAATCGGAGTGAATGAGGGCATCCTCAGGGCTGGAACTAAAGAAAGGCACATATTGCAGAGATTTGAGAAACTGGAGGACATGAGATAGGGAGTGTTCTGTGGCTGGTGAGGAATTATATAAATAAGGAAGAGTTGTGAGGCTGGATGAAGTGACAGTGATCGGGAGAGTTGAGGATGGAGGAATTTAGAGTTAGTGAGGATTAGAATCGTATTGTTATACAGCAAGGAAACAGGCCCTGTGGTCCAACCAGTCCATGCCGACCATAATTCCAAACTGAACTAATTGTAACCTGCCTCTGATTGGTCCACATCCATCCAAATATTTCCTATTTATGTACTTATCTGAAGGTCTTTTAAATATTGTAATTGTATTCACAGCTACCTCTTCCTCTGGAAGTTCATTTCACAAGTATATTTTTTTAAAAAACCCTAATGTCTTTTCTCAAATCTTTCTAATTTCTTCTCAAAATGAATTCACCCGAGTTTTGAACCCCCTCTCACCCGGCTATTCACCTGCTCTACACTCCTTCTGATTTTGTAAACCTCTAATAAAGTCACCCCTCAACCTCGTGCACGCCAGTGAAAAAAATTCCCAGCCTATCCAGCCTCTCCTTACAACACAATCCCTCCATTCATGCCAACATGCTGGTAAATCTCTTCTGAACCTGCTCCAATTTAATAATATCCTTCCTATAACAGCACAACCAGAACTGGACAGAGTAGTCCAGAAGAGGCCTCCCCAACGTCCTGTACATCCTCAACATAACGTCCAAACTCCTGGACTCAAAGGTCTGAACAATGAAGGTAAGTTTGCTAAGCACCTTCTTAACCACCCTGTCTACATGTAACACAAACTTCAAAGAGGTTATGCCCTCGGTCTGTTTGGTTCCATATCACTACTCAAGGCCCTACTTATATAGAGTATAAGTCCTGCCCTCGTTTGTTTTGTCAGGATGTTATATTTTGCATTTATTCCAACTCAAAAAAATTTTGTGTATAAAGGCGGTAGGAGTATAATTAAGAGGGAAATTAGGAGGCAAAAAAGAGACGTGAGATAGCTTTGGCAAATAGGGTTAAGGATAATCCAAAGGGCTTTTGTATATA